>NC_064921.1:140073223-140355723 GCF_023897955.1 Schistocerca gregaria
CCAGATCTACACCGACTGTGAATCTGTACTTCTAGAATTCAGAATCGTGAGTCTGTAAGATGACTAACTTCCAGTGTAGGTGCAAAATTAAACTGTGGCTTGTTAGGTTATAATCCGGAAATGGTAACAAAGAACAGCCGTTCCTACTGCATTTATTTACTTGTTGAATTAGTTATTGTGGTAACATTAGAGCCACGCAAACAAACAGGCGTTCTCCTTATTTGACCAGTCTTAAAACTATGAAATACTCTATCCAGACAAAGTGTGTTACAGTAGGTATAATATTTGTGGTGGGCTCTGATATTCAGGAAAAGTAATAACGGAAAGTACAGTATCAGCAGTAGTTGCAATAGATGTAACCACAAATATCGTTTGGACGTGAAGCGTGGAATAATATAATTGTAGACTGTTATTCGGGTAAGTAGATTCAGACTTTGGGTTGGGGTAGCAAAGAAAACGGAAGAGGTAAAAGAGAAAGACGTTAAAGAATGTGGTGAAATGACAGCTGAAAAGTAATGAAGAGAGGAGAAAAAGCAATATGGGACAGTTACTGAAATGGAATAGGGAAAAATAGGTTGTTGGAAGAAGAAATGAACTTTGAGACAGTGGGACTATGAGAACTGGCGGGAACTAGTACTTTAATTTTTGAGTAATAGGTTACCAAAACTACAAATAAGATATTGACAATAACTGAAGCCGCTCCCAGTTGTGATCGTTTCTTAGTTTTGATTACTGATAATAACTTGATACGAGTGCCTATGAGTTTAATTTGTACACCACAGCACTGAAGATAATCACTATGTGATTGAAAATCGATTTTGCTATCAATGAACCATCAATATTACGGCCAACACTGGCCTTCCTTCTAATTTCACGTATGTGGTCGTTGTGCATACAGCACTCCATGGAGTGGCCCATCAATAGTATCCTTAAACATTCTTCAGACACCAAATCCGAAGCCTGGTTGATAGTCACCAATCAAATGATACACTTGCTGTTCAGCTCTGTTCAAGAGAGCTTTGGATAGAATTTTGTATATAAATGGCAGAGAGAGAGCCTTCTGTAGTTGGTGTGGTCCACTCTTACCCTTTTTTATACAACGGAAGTACAATAGTTTTCTTTCAATCCTTTGAAATCGTTTCAGTTTTCCATACTTCTGGCGAGAGTGCATAAATTATTCATACTCTTCCAATTTTTAACGTTTCTACAGAAAATATGTCCAAATGTGTGTGAATCCCTAAGGGACCGAACTGCTAAAGTCATCGGTCCTTAGATTTACATACTACTTAAACTAACTTATGTTAAGAGCAACACACATACCCGTACTGGAGGGAGGACTCGAACCTCCGGCGGGAGGATCCGCGTAATCCGTGTCATGGCGCCCTGAACCGAGCGGCCCTTCAGCTCGGCGTTGCTACACCTTTATCATCTTCTCCAGGTGCTAAAGGCAATCTTCCCACTGGAGGATCAAAGTTAAACAAATTTTGAAAGTAATTAACTAGTATCATCCAGTTCCCTGAATTTTTGTCTCCAGTTTTTCATTAATTTCACGAAAACTCAATTTTATTGGTTTATACCAAGAGAAGTCTAAAAGGAATATCTTGTAGGATTTTTTGTTGGTGGAAATAATGCTCAATTTTTATGGCATTGCCTTTGTCATAGGCAAATTTTTCACAGCCTTTTTTTTCTGCGGTTGATATTCCACATTTTGATTCGTTCATCGACGGCAATATCGCATGTCGTCTTCCACCATTTGTGTGGATGGTCCCGAGTTCGAGTCTCGGTCGGGCACACAGTTTTAATCTGCCAGGAAGTTTCATCTGTGTAGAAGTTCCATTGGTGGGTATCCTAATTTCATGGCTGATGTCTGTAATGTATTGGGCAGGTCTGGCAACTCCTTGGAGTCACTTTATATGTCACGAGCGAAAGCTTCGATGTTGGCCTAAAGGCCAACAGCATCAACGTTTGGAAATCGGTTCGCCTTCGGTCTGGATCTGCATGGTAGGGGCCAAATATTGAGTTTTGTTGTGATCCGAACCAACGACTCCCTTCCGTACTCTAACATTTTAAGTGTCACGCATATTCTTTGCAGAAGCTTCAACGTGATCAGTTTCGAATTCTTGTAATGAACGTTGTCATTCTTCTTACTCTTCTTCTTATTATTACAATCATCGTTTTCCAGGAAAGCCAATAATGCAGTGATGCTAAATTTTTTCATAAAAATGATTTTACAGAAATGACGGGAGGTCAGTTTAGAACCAAATAGCTTCTTCTGTTTTCGAAAAAGCCTCGCTCGGTGGCGCTCTAGGCAGCAGCACTGCGTTTTCGGTAGGGGAGTGTTAGAACCAGCAGCATATTGTCATGGGGGTAAGACTTTTTTTGCGACCGGTATGAGATCTCTGATATTTAGAGATAGTCTCTTATAGATGGTGATGATGATGCAGTGAATCTGGTGGCAGATTATGTGCACGCAGTTTGCTGCTTAATTCACGCTACGGCGGATATGATGTCCAAAAGACATACACAAATCACCGCTCTCGAACGCTCGCAGGGTGATTAGCTGAATGCTGCTTATGATAGCAAATAGGGCAGGCCATTCAGTTTTCAAGAAAGATCGTTTCTAGACGCACATAACTGTAGCCTATATCTCTGACGTCGGGTTGGAACACGTTTTTTGCTCGCTTATTCTGGTATTTCTGGAGACCGAAAGACTCCTGTAGGAATCGAGAACGGTCGCGTGAAACCCAGAAGACAGCTGTAGATACAGGCGTCCTGAATGATGAGATGTTCCTTGACTTCCCGAATATGTTTGATAAAGTTCAACGCTTTCAATGAAAAAATTCAGAGCGTACGGAATATCAGATCGGATGTGTGATTTAAACAAAATATTTCCAGCAAACAGATTGCTACATGTTAGTCTCATTGAAGAGAAATTTTCAGATATGAAAGTAACTTTGTACGCTTCTCCCCTAGGGAATGTCATAGAAGCATTAATTTTGTTTAATAAAAACCACTCCAGCTGCCGCAGAGAAAAAAATTTGAGACCACTACTGGTTTTGGTCTTTAGATTAGGCCAGTTTTGGTTGGTCCTATGCCTCACATAGTGGCGGTAATAAAGTTCTCAGCAGCAGCTGGAGTTGTTTACATTAATTAAACAAACAATTGCGGAATAAGCACGCCCTCCGAACATGGAGAAACTAACAACCATTAATATTCTTATGGATGAGGTTCGGAGTTCCATGAGGCTTTACGTAGATGATGCTGTTGTATACAGAAGAGTCGCAATGCTAGATAACTGTAGTGAAATGCAGGAAGATCTGCAGAGTGTCAACGTTTGCTGCAGCAATTAACAACTGACCGTCAGTATAAATAAATGTAGAATATTGCGAATAAATAGGCAGAAAGACCCATTATTGTGTGATTACGCTGTTGCAGAAGAGTAAGTGGAAGCAGCCACATCCATTATATATCTGGTGGTATGAGTATAGAGCTGTTTAAAATGGAATGATCACATGAAAATAATCCCTGGTAAGGCGGATGTTAGACTGTGACTGAATGGAAGATTTCCCAGGAAGTTTCGCCCACTAAGAGAGGTGATAGCCTACAAATCCTTCGTCCGACGAATACTCGAATATTGATTGGATTAATGGAGGAAATACAAAAGATCCAAAGAAGAGCAGCACGTTTTGTCACAGGTCGATTTAGAAAGTGCGGTAGCATCGCAGAGTCACAGGTTCGAATCATCCCTCGGGCATGGGTGTATGTGATGCCCTTAGGTTAGTTAGGTTTAAGTAGTTCTAAGTTCTAGGGGACTTATGACCTAAGATGTTGAGTCCCATAGTGCTCAGAGCCATTTGAACAATTTGAGCATCGCAGACATGTTCAGCTACCTCCAGTGGTAGGTGCTACAAGACAGTCGTTCTGCATCACGGTGTGGTTTACTCTTAAAGTTCCCAGAGGGCACATTTCCAGAAGAGTCAACGAATATATTGCGTCTTTCTAAGTATATCTCGCTAAAAGTCTATGAAAATTAGATAGATTCTAGCTCACATGGGTCTTACCGGCAGTCATTCTTTCTGCGAACCAATCGGGACTAAAACAGGAGAGGGGAGAAGTGGTACACAAAATACCCTAGACCAGGGGTCTCCAAACTTTTTAGTCCGCGGGCCACATTGACTTCCTCCACGAAGTCATAAGGGCCAAGATATACCTAGTGGGATTAAAGCACCCTAGCACTCCATGATCACCGTAATGTAAAGGTAAAGGAAAGATGAAATCGCAAAAATCAAAGGTTGTAGGAATAGCTAGCACTGAAACGAACTACGATTTTTACTTAATTACATAATTTTGATTGGTGGAGTACCTGACCTTAATTCTGGCATATTTTATTCTGGCGAATTTCACCGACAAAAAAGTATGTTACTACACATTCGTCACGAAAGCGTCCTGCAAAGTTAACGAAATCTCAAAATCATTGTTAGCAACACTATTACTGCAAGGCGTAACAGAGGTCGATTATGTCAACGCATTGTTATTTCAAGCGGCCCAACAATAAGTTTAGTTATGCAGTCTTGTAGCGAGTAGCAGAGCCAGAGCATGTATTTGACAGTTCTGTTGCTTGATTGTGTCTATGTTGCGAGGGTCCCACGAGTTTTTTAGTGTTTTATGCGCTGTTACTAGTAGGTGAATGGTCTGTCTGTTCATTGTGTATAACCACAAGTTTAACCATGACCTTCCGCTTTGTAAAGCCAGAGCTCCGACAATGTCGCGGTGTAATGGTCGCGATAGGGCTCGAAACTCAATTGTTGGCAGTATAGGTAGCACCTGAAATATTTGGCAGGCCGGATACCGGGGATGTCCGGCCAGCTAACGCGGGCCGGTTTGCCGATCTTCGAGGGCCGGTTTCGGCCCGCGGGCCGTAATTTGGAGACCCCTGCCCTAGACCACACACCATACGTCAGCGTGCGGATCACAGATGTAGATTCAGCTGCTCAACTACAACGCTGACCATTGTCAAACCTATCTTCGTGGATTGCTGCAGAATGTTGCTTCTGCCGGCCGCGGTGGTCTAGCGGTTCTAGGCGCTCAGTCCGGAACCGCGCCACTGCTACGGTCGCAGGTTCGAATCCTGCCTCGGGCATGGATGTGTGTGATGTCCTTAGGTTAGTTAGGTTTAAGTAGTTCTTAGTTCTAGGGGACTGATGACCACAGATGTTAAGTCCCATAGTGCTCAGAGCCAATGTTGCTTCTGTCTCGATTCACCCGTCGGAGAAGTCAGCGCACGTCTTGAATATCGTTCTCTTCTAGAGCTTCACCTATGGTACGATCCACGGGAAAGCCAACAGATCGCGGAATCTCTGCTAACTATGCTCGGCTGCTCACAAGCTACGAGCTGTGCCGTCGTGATAGCCACTCGGTCACACGGGCAAGATTAGAGGTGGCCGTAATTGAGGGGCCACCCAGCGTGTGCTCGACACAAAGCCGCACTGTTCGGATCCTCTCTATCTGCAGGAAATTGCGACAGGTGCCGCTGCCCTCGAGGTATTACATGCGCCGTAGCGTTGCTGCAGATAACATCTGGGCGTCGCTTCCCACGGCGGCTACCTGCTACCTGCACGACCTCTCCCTTACAGCTTGACCGCTGCCCTCTGCTCGCTGCCTGCTCATTACAGTTTCACAACACTCTCCATTAACCCCTGTCGGTACTTGTTATCTCGTACCCTCCGAGTTTCTAACTGTTGTGTTCTGCAGAAAACTTATAAACGCAATTAACAAGATTGAATATCGCCTTATTCCATAGAAAAGCTCGCAGATCTACGTGATTCGACATGCCATTTTAAGTTCTCCTGTTATCGTAGTCACCTTACACTGATAAGTCAAAACGTTATGACCATTGCTCACTGCGACGTTGGATGCCGACTGGTGAAATTGCGGGAACGTGAGAGCAAACACGGACGGGGATCACCGTAGCAAAGATATGGGCCGCAAATGGGGAAATTTATTGAGGTAAGTAATTTTGACAGAAGGCAGGTTATTATCACGCAGACCCTGTGGGCGACTATCTCGAAAACGGCGAAGCTGGTCGAATGTTCACGTGCTACTGTCGTGAGTATCTACGGAAACAGGTATGACAGTGAAACTACCACCAATGGACATTAAATGGTCGGCCCTCCTCGATCCTTCACAGAAGGTGGGGTTTGGAGACTTATCTGCTCTGAAAAAGTAGGATAGGTGGTGATCTGTTGCGTCTCTGCCGAAAGAGCACAATGGTGGTGCACGGACAACTGTTTCGGAGCACACTGTTCATCCTAGATTGTTCAACATGAACCTCCGCAGCAGCCCATCTCTACGTTTTCACATGTTGCCCCAACGACATTGCCATTTACGAATGCAGTGGGCACGGGACTGTGGGGATCCGACCGTCGATCAACGCAAATGTGTCGGCTCTTCGGGTGAATCACATTTTTGCTACTCTAGGTAGCTGGTCATCTCCACAAACGACGTCGTCGAGGTGAACGGCGGCTGGAAACGTGCAGCGCGTCATTGGCACAGACTGGTGGGAGCTGTGTTACCCTATGCGAGACATTCTCCTGCGCTTGCGTGGTACCTGTGGTGGTAATCGAAGCCACGCTGACAGCTGCGAACCACCTACTTCGTGCTTGATGTCATCCTTAAGCAGCGTAATCGTACCTGTCTCGAAGCTAGAACCGTGTTACAGTGGTTGAGGAGCATTGCAGTTGACTCACTTTGATGTCTTGACGATAAAACTGGCCTGATGTGAATCCTTTGGAACCTACCTGGCTCGCTATCGGGCGCCATCACCGCGTACGCAAGTCAGCGGCCCGTTATTTACGCTAATTACATGACCTGTGGGTAGACATCCAATGGCATATACCACCTGCCAACAAGCTGTGGGATTCCTCATACGCAGAATCAGTGATGTATTTCGTTCTAGAGACGAACAAACAAAATATTAAGCAGTTGATCAAAATGTTTTGGCTCATCAGTGTAGTAATGAAGGAAATAAATTCCTTGATTCGGGCCGCAAAACCTTTCAGAGTAGATCTCAAATAATTTTTTTTTCTAGCATTCACTCTCTAGCAGAGTGTGCGCTCTTTTGAAACTCCTTCCCGCGTCAATACTGTGTGTGACACCTGGTCTCGAAACCGGGACCTTTGCCTCTCGCCGGCTGAACAGTATGGTCAGGGCTCAGTACCTGCCCTCACAGATTCACTGCTGCCAAAACTTCTCTCCTACGTTCCAAATTTCACAGAAGCTCCTTCACATACCTAACGAGGCTAATACTCTTGTAAGAAAGGTTCCCGGTTAGAAACCCGTTTCAGCACACGGCTTTAATACGTCGGGAAATTTCAGATTAATTAGTGTTTATTCAGTACATGTTTTTGCCAATGCCATCTTCTGATGCTTCAGTTGGTATCTCTTATTGATGATCTGCTCCTCCATTCTTTCGACTTTGAGCCCTGTACATTTGCGTTATAAAGTTTGCATCAGAAGATTGCATGAGCGAAACACGAATAAATTTCTAGATTGAATGTATAGATTGAAAATGGATCTGAATATCGCTAAATTCACGAAACTGGGACTGGAACAACAGTGTATGCAGCTAGAATTATCATCCCAGAGTCATTGTGCTTCACCACCCATTGGGAGCTGTAACAGTTTTGGCAAGGTTTAACGTTGCAAAATAAACTGAACACGTTTGTTATTCTTTAACTTTCGTTTATGTCTATGTTGAATGTAAACCTGAACAATGCAAGTGGTGTGATTACATAAACGCTATCTGATAAAATAGTCGCCAAATGTCTGATACTGCGTAATTGTATTAAAATTAGCTTTCACTCCACACAACAGTCACAGACTCGCCGGAGATAAGTATCACGTCTTGTCAATGAAAGTCTATTTCAAACTTAACAGGAACTGGTGCTCTCAGTTAATAGAGGTCCACTTCAACGCCTCTACGGGCCACCATTCCGAAGGGAACAGAATGCAACACACTTTTTGAGTTGAGTATCTCTGAGAAGGCCACTGCCCACAGTAGATCATAACGCAGCACGCCATCAGTGGATCAAACAACACAGAAACTTGACGTTATTTGTCTTAGGCGTTTAATTTGATCCGCTAAGTAGTGACTTGGGCTCATGTGGGACGATGCAAGACTGTGATTCGCCAATCCCCGGATAAGTTGTTTAAACTGCAATCGATGGACGTTGTCGTTCAGACCAGACCAGAGATGATTGCACCATGTTTAAGGGGCGTCCTTTGCATCATGGCTGTGGACATCTCATTCAGGTTACGTGAACGTGAGACAGATTGTTCATTTTAATATTGTCAGTGACCAGATGATCCCCTTTTTTCTCCATCTTCACTTGAAGGATGCTGTGGAGACTCCCGTTTTCCAAGATAACAATACATATGTTCAAGGGGGCTGCACACATACGTTCCTGGTTTGACAAACATTCATACGCCCTGTCAGATCTCGACTGGTCCACTTAGTCCCTGACATTCAAGTCATATACCATGTCTTGGACTGTTTGGAACAGCAGGTGAAACTTAGCCGCCAAAATCCCCACACAGTGGTCACTCTACGGGATGTAAACATGAGTGAATAGCTTATGCTGTATGTGGAATTCGTAAAGAAACTTGTGGACTCCTTGAGTAGAAGCCATTCTCAATGCTAGCGATGGTGTTACTCGGTGTTCGGTTGACGTGTTTTGGGGGTCACTCATTTGGCCCGGTCTCTTTACAACTGTCACCTTCCTGCATAGGAGTAGACATTCTCCATACGATTCTTACCCGGAAAACCTTGGTGTTCAGCTCACGTGCTCTGCAGCTCTATTTGCAACAAATTCAAATATCAGAGCAGCACGATGTGAGCGGCTTTTATCAACTACAAGGGGAAATTCAGGGTATAAATAGCATTTTCCTGATAACCAACGAAGATGTAAAGAGTTTTAGACCGTCTCCTTATCGCCTCTCGAAATTCATCACTGTTCTAGAAATGCAAACCAAATTACCGACATGAGTAACTTCGGTGCTACATACGTTCACCTGATACGCGTATGTTGCCCTGTATCACCTGCACGGCGTTCCGACATTATGAGAAGTTTGGGCGTCGGACCATTACTCGAGAACTCTACTATGAGCACCATCTGTTGTTCTCTGTTCTGCGCACTGTCCTGGGACGCCTCACATAAGCAGCACAGATCCACTATACAGCTCCTAGCAGTCAGCGGCTCGCCTCTGACATCGCGGTAACTGCGCTCTTCACCTGCCATGCTCAAACGTCCCCTTTGCAAAATTATGAATGACTGTGCTGGTAAACCTCTTACGTTATTTGATTTTCAAACAGCTGAGCAAAACTAAACGAACTCAGACATTTCTCTCTTTACTTATTCTCATCAACAGCAAACTGACACACAATATTTTTTTAGCGCAATGCAATTTGACTTTCAGTAATCCCTACAAAAGAATGGCCCTGACTAACAATACCTATACCTTCCATGAATCACTTACCTCACAAAAATCTTCGTTACTTGAACTACTGCAATACAGCGAGCGCCAATACTGCCAGCTAAATAAAAGATTCTGACTACTGAAGGCACTAACTACTGGTAGGAATAGTTAGCAAATGAAAGATTTTGATAGAGAACAAACAATGTATTTACCTTAATAGTGTTCAAAAGCCATAGTATATATATCAGTTCATGATATCCTGTATTACAAATTTACTCTTTGTGATGGACACACGTCCAGATCGTCCGCTCTCAAAATTCTGCCATCTCTCTCCCCACATCCACCACTGCTGGCGGCTCACCTCTAACTGCGCAACTCTATGCGCTGTTCACATCCAACTGCCCAACACTACAATAGCAAATATTCCAACAATGGCAACCAGCCACAGACTGCATACAGCACAGTCAGTGATTTTCATACAGAGCGCTACGTGGCGTTACCAACATAAAAACCTAAACAGCGCCGAGCGGTTCTAGGCGCTACAGTCTGGAACCGCGTGACCTCCTGCGGTCGCAGGTTCGAATCCTGCCTCGGGCATGGATGTGTGTGACGTCCTTAGGTTAGTTAGGTTTAAGTAGTTCTAAGTTCTAGGGGACTGATGACCTCAGATGTTAAGTCCCATAGTGCTCAAGGTCATATTTGAAAATAATCAGCCTACTTACATTGTAAACTCCTTAATTGCCCTCACACTCTGCTCTCCGAAACAATATTCCAGTCTTTCTTCTGGCTAGAAATTGCCAGTACTTCCTCCAGCGATCAGGACTACCCAAGACGCCATTGCTGAGAATCGTTAATCATTTTCGGAAGAGGTGCTCAAACGTATGTCATTAAATTAACTCTGATAATCCAAGCGCGGTATAGCTCTATTCCAGCATAATGGTTTCGTGTTTCGAAGCCTTTATTAAAAACTCCTCGAGAGCAGTGAAGGTAGACAGCCTCAATGATAAATGATCGTAGAACGCTAGGCTGTAATTTTTCATCTGTCCCCTCCACCGTTATGCATTTTAGGCTATCAGCAGTGAATACATTGTTGCTAGTTTCTCGACAGGAGAGTATCTTCCTTCGATATCACAATAATTTTGTTTTCTACGTGTATTGCTTTAAGAGACAACGGGAGTCAGTTTAATGTTGCTAGAACATCCATAGATCCCTGTAGGAAGAAGACTGATCTAATCAGATTCCAAAAGAAATATATCTTCTTCTAGCGTAATATATGATTATTATTCACTCATTTGTTTAACTTCTTATATTCTTTCCATCGCTGCATATCTGCACCAAACATTCTTAATAATTTACCCTAAGTATTATAATCTTTGTCAGCGCGTACAGTCTTTATGCTTTTTTCCTCCTTCCGATGCCAAGCTAACTTTTTCTGGACCCCTTTTTGTATTTTTTTCCAACTTTTTTCCTTTTTCTGTAACGTGTTTTTCGCCAAAAGCTCATCTTGATCTATTTAAGTTAGTGCCTAGATCGCCCGTCCAAAAAGTTTGGAAACTTAATCTATCCCAAAAGTATAAACGACGTCAGTGCAGTAACTACGGTAGCAATTCGAACTAACAACTGTAAACAACAATCATGCATTTGGTCAGTCATATGTGAGCAGGCAGTTTTGAGTAGGAGCAGTGTGTCGATGTTGTTTCACATGCCACAATGGAGCAACATCTTTAAATCAAGCGTTCAGGACATTCTTCAGAATGTTTTGAAGGAGATAAAAGCGTGAGCAAAGTTTGTCCCACACTCCTTGACTCCTGAACAAAAACGACAACAGAACATGAGATAGAATTGCTGCTATCGTATGAAACATCCTCTTAAACACCATATAGTACATAATATGCACCTCATCCGATTCTGACCGATCACGAGTGTCGTACCTCTTCTGTTCCAGCAATTGTTTCTCGTTTTCTATCGCCAGTGTGATGAAGCTCCAGACTAGTTGGTCCTTTGCTGTGATGTTCCAGTACGAGTTCACGTGCACCTTTTGCTCCAATATACAACATCCTACGCTTCCTATCCCTGTTCCTACTCAGATTTAAAACCTGATATTAAGTTAGCCAGTGCGACTTGTTCTCACTTACGCGCAATTTTACAGGCGTCTGTAGCTGCGAAAGTGCAGACATGTTTGTTGAATTCAGTGCAGTACTGCCAGTACGTGACTCACACCACATTTTGATGAGTGGTGACATCTTTTCAGCGGTGAGCGAGTAGTGTTCCTTTCAGACTGTAGTCTTCTTGATATAACTAGCACCAAACGTTGCAGCGTCTTGTTTAAGCACAAGTCATCCAGCCGAGAGAAGCAGTGTTCAAAATCCCGTCCTGTCTTCCCAGTTTAGCTTTGCGTTGGTTCACCTCTAATCGTCTGTGGAGAGTGTTGCGACAATTTTATGAAAATTTGACTGAGGCAGTCATTTCCCAATCAGTGTTTAGTTCAACGAGTGCTCATTTTGTCATTTCGACATTGGCAGTAAGTATAATAGCAATGCGTGCTCTACGGCCTAGATGTTAAATGAAGACACTACACTTACATAATACATTCAGCTTTGGAGCAGAATAAGCAGTGACACTTTGTGGTACAGGTAAAATAAGTCCTTGGTAGGTTTCCATAGGTGAATGGTACCAGATCTCTAGGCACAAGCCAGGCAAGTCCTGTAAATTACGGGATCATGGTTTGTAGGCATGGAGCAGCCACTCAAAAGCATCCCAGATGAGTTCCATCGGTTTCAAATCGGGCACATTTGGTGCCCAATATACCAACGTCAGTCCACTATCGTTTCTCTTCAAAACCATTGTATCACAATTCTGGCCTTCGGACACAGCTAGTTATCGTGCTGGAAGATGCCACCGCTGCTGGGGAAGACGTCAAGCATGAAGTGACGCTGGCTGTCCGTAATAATGTTCACGTAGTCCACAGGTTAGGTTTCATGGGCGTTTGATTACTACCTTACGTCCCATGGAAGCCCAGATGAATGACCCCAATAGCATAAAACTGTCCCCACCGGTTCTGTGGCACGGTACATGTTAACAACAGCCATTCGTTGAATGAAGGGTTATCCAAACACGACCATCGTTGGTGATCCTGACTGCGCACAGACCCTAAATTTTACCTGTGTTGAAGTGGCCAGCTGCAGGTCAACAACTGCACTTGGTGAAGTTGTCACTACATCCTTTCCATTTTCAGAGACTTGGAGTCTCTACGACTGCTTTGCTAAACCAGTCATAGGTATGGTTAGAAATGCATGATAAAATACTAATGCCCATAATGGGTCATAGTGAAGCTATTTAAAAAGGCAAAGGTACTGTGGTCTGTCTGAAAACCCGCCAAAACGCATGGACCTAGAAAACAGCCGCTAGGCGGTGTTCCTAATATTTGCAAGCGCTGCTGCTGACGCCTCTAGCACTAGATCCCCCGCTAGAGTATCGGCGCTCGCGTCCGCACTATAAAGCTAGTATTGCAGGCGTCAAGACCTCAGCTGTGTACCGACTGTGCTCTCGTGTTGTTCATTGCACTCGTCTTTGCTTGGTTCCTGATATTGTTACATCTTGGCCTAGATTTGGTTCACTCTCCGGACTTGTCATTCTGCTCTGTTGTCTTTGTTCTCCGTTAATCGCCATTGTTGTCTTTCCCTGGTTTTCGGCAACTCACCGTTGACGCCCTCGCCCGGTGGCCTCTGTCTCCTGGTCGTGTCCAATTCCTGTTACCATAGATACTATTTTCATTCATTATTATAATAATAAGAAACGCTTTTTAATAAAATCCAAATGTGTCATAGTTCCATTCCTGTCCTTAAGATTCAGTTCCTGTATATACTGCACACGTTTTTTACGTTTCTTGTTAGAGCGGTAAGTCTTATCTATGTCATTCACTTAACATTTTTAACTTACTAGTCACGTACGAGCATTGGAAACTGTCACACAGGACAACACTCGAAGTAAGAGATTAATGACAACAGTGTTACGAATAACTTAGTGCAAAACAGTACTCAATACGAAATACACTGAAGCGTCAAACAAACTGGTATAGGCATGCGTATTCAAATACAGAGATATGTAAACAGGCAGAATACGGCGCTGTGGCAGCCAACGCCTGTATAAGAGAAGTGTCTGACGCAGTTGTTAGATCGGTTACTGCTTCTATAATGGTAGGTAATCAAGTTATAAGAGAGTTTGAACGTGGTGTTATAACCGGGACACGAGCGATGGGATCTCCGAGGTAGCGATGAAGTGGGAATTTCCCCTACGACCATTTCACTAGTGTATCGTGAATATCAGGAATCCTGTAAAACATAAAGTCTCCGACATCTCTGCGGCCGGAAGAAGATCCTGCAAGAACGGGGCCAACGATAACTGAAGAGAATCGTTCAATATGGCAAAAGTGCAAAACTTCCGAGAATTGCTGCAGATTTCAGTGCTGGGCCATTTGATGAAAAAAAAAAATAAAAGAAGTATTTTTATTATGTAAAAAATGAAAATGGATGAAAATGAAAATGGGGGAAAAATGGCTTTAAATATTTATGTTATTTACTCTTTCAGTACGAACTTTGTTGTAGAACCCCTTATTTACGTGTGGTAATAAAAATTCATTTAGACAGAATTAAGCACATTTAAAATTACGTGAACCTTAGCAATCCTTTCATGCGGATAAATTCAAACTAACTGATTAATAACATTTATTTGAAACTTATTTAAATTAATTTTTTTACCTATTTCGGCCTTGGCACATATTTTCTAGATGCAGTGGGTTTTTAAATATTTACTGAATTCTTTCCCGGCGTTAGCTATGGAACACAAGACTGTCTCTGTTAGCATAAAATGGTTAAATATTGCGAAGCCGACCTGAACGTTTAATTATCATTGACAAAACACACTTCACTATACGTTGAAGCTATTTGCTTTAGAAATGGAAAGAACCAACAGATTAACAACTTCAACGTTAATTATCCGCCTATGAATGCACAAATGTAAAACCAATAATAAATTCAGTCAGCCTCAGGATCGGTGTAAAAGGAAAATATTTCGTAATTCACTGCTAATTTTACCTGCTCCCGATTTGTGGGTTTGGTTAATTTTATAGCGGAACAATTTTTTTAATGTGCCGCCGCTGCAAATCGTTCGGTCGCGGCACAGCCCAGCAACACCAACGATAATCGCTAAAAGTGCTGAAAATTCTTTAAAGAAATATTATAGATGACATGGGCAAGCTAATTTACATTAGTAATACACAATTTTGATAAATTATAATGTATTTAGACCATAACAATAATTGAAATAACATACCTGTACAATTTCTCCTCTAATGGCGTCTAAAGATAGATACAGACAAACGACGTCTACTCATTCATATGTTGCTACGTCACGGGTTCCTCTCTCTCTCAGCTCTCGAGGAAGACGACAAAGAATACATATTATGTAGCGCTTTTTATACTACTGCTGATTTTGTATATCTCTTTGTAATCTTACAACATTATTTTCATCTGTGGCTATATTATACATTTTTTCATCGCAGATATTAACATATTTCGTAATTACATTATGAGTATAGAAATATTACAATCGTAAATACATCGAGAATATTATTACAGAAAATATTACAATAATAACCAACGACCTTTACACAAAATTAAATAACATTTTTGTTATACCATTACAGTACATTCGAATTGCTTCATAGCGGCGTACATAGTACAATTAAATGTCATTTCATTTTATTAATATTGTGTGCGCTGCCAGGGAACGTTACAGCCATCAGCTAGTGTCAACGTGCAAACCGCTCAGGGAAACATCATCGATATAGGCTTTCAGAGCCGAAGGGCCACTCGTGTAACCTTGATGACTGCACGGGACAAAGCTTTATGCCTCGCCTGGGCCCGTCAACACCGACATTGGACTGTTGATGACTGGAAACACGTTGCCTGGTCGGACGAGTCTCGTTTCAAATTGTATCGAGCGGATGGACCTATAAGGGTGTGGAGACAACTTCATGAATCCATGGACCCTGCATGTCGGCAGGGGACTGTTCGGCTGGTGAAGGCTCTGTAACAGTGTGGGGCGTGTGCAGTTGGAATGATTGAGATCCCTGATACGTCTAGATACGACTGAGACAGGTGACATGCCTGTTCACTTGCATCCATTCATATCCATTGTGTATTCCGACGGACTTGGGCAATTTCAACAGGACAATGCGACACCCCACACGACAACAATTGCTACAGAGTGGCTCCGGCAACACTGTTCTGAGTTTAAACACTTCCGCTGGCCACTAAACTCCCCAGGCATGAACATTACTGAGCATACCTATGATACCTTGCAAAGTGCTGTTCAGAAGTGATCTCCACCCTTTCGTGTCAGTTCCATCCAGCACTTCTTCAGACATTGGTCGAGTCCATACCATGTCGCGTTGCGGCACTTCCGTGTGCTCTCGGGGGCCCTCCACGATATTAGGCAGGTGTACCAGTTTCTTTGGCTCTTCAGTGTAAAACACAGAAGCGCAGTGACCTGTTTGCTGGTATAATGCCGAACCTACTATCGTTCAGTTTGACAAACAGTAAACCCACCCGACCATGATCTGGTGTAACAATGAACATGATTGTTAACGCCAGGTGCCACGTTTTCACTGATACACGGTCCAATACCGATGTTTCCATGGCCACTGCAGTTGCAGTTGACCGTGACGTAGTGTCTACATGGGAACACTTTGGGATCGTCTGAACCCCATGTTCAGCAACGTACACTGGACGGTGTACACCGAAACATTTCCTCTCCTGCTCTGTACTACAGAGCGCCACTTATTCTGCTTTTCAGAGCGAGCAAGCCTCCGACAAACGTTTCTGTGATGGAGCGTGGGATTCCAACATCATGTTGTATGCTCATGATTTCGTGGTCCTTCAGCCAATTTCCATAGATGATCATGACAGTAGCACGCCAACAGCCGACCATCTTCGCCGTTTTAGAGATGCTCGTGCCCAGGCTTTGGGCCATGACAGTCTGCTCTTTGTCAAAATCGCGATAGTCAGTGGATTTCCGCACTTGCTATACGTATCGTCGATACAACGTAGCTCATTAGTTTCTGCTCCACTTAAATCTGTCGTTGCGGTGTCACTTGCGTGCAACGCTCCCATGTGGTGTTAGCCTCGTGATCAGCGGAGTTCATAATGTCCTCGATCATCGGTGTAAGTTGTAAATCTTTCTATTTCTTAAATTAGCGCTATCTGTTTCCTATTGGTTTGGTCACCAAGACAGAAGACCTGCTTATTATATTTTCAGTCAGAATTACATCTGGTGCCAAGTTGTATCGTATATTTAGTACTTCCAGCCAAGTGAACTAGGCGGCACAGGCTGTAGCTTGGCGTCTACTCTGAGCGGAAGAATGAAGCATAATTCGTTAACAATTAAACAGGGTAGAAATCGCTACTCCAAGCACAAGAGAACAAGCGATTCGAAATGTATTTTAATTAAACACTTTCTTACTATCGTTCGTTGAGTGCTCCTGTTGATAGTCATTGCTGAAACCATCACATTACATTAAATTCTCACTGGAGTTCCCAGGTAAGGAAACTCTGCCCCTGTGGCTACACCTCACCTTCTATCCACTCTTAATGTACTGTTCACTGTCCGTAAGTTTGTGACATCGGTTTAGTTACTCATGTGTAGTGTGCACTCCTATGTGATTCTCGCTGCATACGGCAGAGCCAGCCACAGCTGCATATTGCATCGGTTAGTTAGCACCTGATCGCTGTAACTCGGAATTGGGATGTCCGCGACTAATAGCTCGCGAGAACGTGCGCTATGCATCTAATATCGCGATCGACAGCGGTATTGGATATTCTGATACCAGATATTTCGCTAATAGAACGCTGTATTAATACTGACAGGGCGATATTCTGTTCTCAAAATAAAATAACGTGTGTTAGTTTTTTTCCTAGACTTCCTTGTAGCAGCAGCCATTTCTTTTCGGCGAAGTATTGAATATATCGACGCGAATAGTTTGAATTATTCAACAACCTATACGGTTGTGGATCTCTAAAACACTTTGATACTTATTTCATCGGTGAATCAGTTCAACACCTTTGACAGATGGCATCCTGTATAGGAATACATCGCCCGTTCTCGAGGCGTATTGGTAACAACACAACCAAACGGGCATCACAGACTATAAGTTCCCATATCATTGTGCTATACCTTTTGTTATCACAGTGGTAGCCGCTTCCAGTCCTGATGGTGATTTTAAGTAATGTTCATATAGGGTTTTCCAAGATCCTTTTAATGTAGTAAAAATGCAAAATGCCGCTGTGAACATGACATGTGTTGGATTACACGTACATCAACATCTACATCCATACTTTGTAAACAACGGCGAAGTGCATGACGGAGGGTACTTTCCTTTGTACCATTTATTGACGCTTTTTCCACTTCTATTCACGTATGAAGCGTGAGAAAAAATTGCTTAAACGCCTCTTTGAACGGTCTAATTAGTCTAATCCTGTCCGACTTAAACTTGGTTCCTGAAACTTACTAAGCAGGTTTTCGCGAAATAGTTTACGTCTGTTTTCAAGCGTTTGCCAGTTCAGGCTTTTCAGCATCTCTGTAACGTTCTCCCATGTGTCAAACAAATCTGTGACCATCCGTGTTGCTCTTATTTATACACAGAAAATATATACACAGTTGCGAATTCGTTCAACGTCCAACGGTAGAGTGGAATGATGACACTGAAAATTCATGCCCGACCGGGACTCTAACCAGAATTTCTCGCTGGTCGAGAGTGTTCGCCTCAACCATTTCTACTATTCGTGCACGCTTCACGGCTACCCAAACTTCCATATGTCGCCGTCGGAGTGCCATTAACCTGCATTCGTACACATTCTGTAATTTCAGTACAGTGGAGACATTAACTTTGACGTTGCTAGCCTGGTGTCGGGGGATAAATCCGATATTGTAGTGCCGTTTTATAAGAAGTACGGTGCAATGTTACATCTCCCTACTAATAAACACAGGCACTGCTGTCTCGTATCGTTCTGTATATACGTTAAATAATCACTGTTAGTCCCATCTGGAGCGCGAGTGTTTTAAAGCAGTCTAATTTGTAAATTCATTGCATTTCCCTTGCATCCTATCAATGAATCGAGCTGTGTCATCTGCTTTACCTGCGACCGAGGCTTCGTGATCGTTCCGTTCCGCATCCCTACACCTAGATATTTGCATGAGTTAAACGATTACAGCTGTAATTCGTTCATATCGTAGTCATGTGATACTAAGTTCTTTTTTCATTTCCTGAAGTTCAAAATTTTACATTTATGAACGCTTAGGGCAAGTTATCAATCTGATACTTCCTGATAGATTAAAACTGTGTGTCAGACCGAGACTCGAACTCGGGACCCTTGCCTTTCGCGGGAAAGTGCTCTACCAGCTGAGCTACTCAAGCTGGTAGAGCATTTGACGGCGAAAGGCAAAGGTCCCGAATCCGAGTCTCGGTCCGGCACACAGTTTTAATCTGAGCTACCCAAGCTTGGGCAGCTCAGTTGGTAGAGCACTTGCCCGCGAAAGGCAAAGGTCCCGAATCCGAGTCTCGGTCCGGCACACAGTTTTAATCTGTCAGGAAGTTTCATATCAGCGCACACTCCGTTGCAGAGCGAAAACCTCTGTTAACCACCTCCAGATCTTATCAAGATCTGACTAAATATTTATACCACTTTTTCCAGACAGTAATTCATTATGGGTAACTGCATTATCTGTGAAAATCCTGAGATCACTACTAATATTGTCCTCAAGGTCATCACTGTACAACTTGGCGCCGGCCGGTGTGGCTGAGCGGACCTAGGCGTTTCAGTCTGGAACCGTGCGACCGCTACGGTCGCAGGTTCGAATCCTGCCTCGGGCATGGATGCGTGTGATGTCCTTAGGTTAGTTAGGTTTAAGTAGTTCTAAGTTCTAGGGGATTGATGACATCAGAAGTTAAGTCCCATAGTGCTCAGAGCCATTTGAACCATTTTTGTACAACTTGAACAGTAAGGGAGCCAACGCACCTCCCTGGGACACAGTTGAAGTTACTGCGTGTCTTACTCCACTGCACTACAACAACGAAAACGGTTCCCACATTAACTCTTTTATTACAAATGTAAATTTATTGGCTATATAGTAAATAATTATCGCCCTTCCACACACCAGACGAGAAATTGTGATGATGATGATGTTTGGTTTGTTGGAAGCTCAAGTGCGCTGTCACCAGCAGCCGTACAATGTCCCAATCTTTACACAGTCCAGTTTTAGCCAAGTTCAAAAATGGTGATGATGCTGATGAAATGATGGGGACAACACAAACACCCAGTCACCGGGCACAAAAAATTTCCAACCCGGACGGGAATCGAACCTTGGACCCCGTGATCCAGAGGCAGCAACGCTAGCCACTAGACCACGAGCTGCGGACACGAAGGAGATTGGAACCGGTTGTATGAAATGTTTTTTTCCTGAGCCTGCATTTTCAAACTTATTTCTCTTCGATTTATCGCCTAACGAAGGACGTCATTGCTGATAATGGCTTATAACGGCCATTTATGAACTACCTGTAACTGGTCTTGACTTTCACTGAAGGTCGGTGCACAAAATATCTAGTAGCGACAGTAATTAACGTTACGGTACTAGCTTTTAAAGATGGAAGTTAATTCTTAAGTTTTTTTGCATTATGACCTTCAGGTTGCGTGAAACCTATCGCACTGTAGTTGTTACAAAACAGAAATTATTTTCATCTTTGCGCAAACTTAAGGAGGTGATTCCTACCAGAACATGGAACATAAGAATTCTTGAGAATCAGCCTGCAAAATTGCGTTGTTACTATGAGAGATGACAGTGTTCACCATTAAAGGACTATGGCACTGGATTAGTGCTTTAGGAAAAAATGCACTAGCGTCAATATGTCACGTCATTGATTGTTGCATCCTTTCGAATGTTCCACCGCACCCCCGAACTTTTCTTTTAACACTGTGATGAAATGTTTCCATATGAGGAAGTGTCTGAGCATACACAACGCTTTTAACGCACCTAATCCCTCAACCACCGTTGAAGTTTGGTGATCGAGTTGGCAATGCAAAGGAACACTGCATTATAAGCATCGTCCGGGGAGCATGCTAGTGTGGTGTTCGTCAACGTTAACGCAGAAGCGAGGTACGCACTAAGGAAGCACCAGATGGCGCTTTCTCAAGTGCACCTCCACTTGTGCCACCGGTCCACGGTGTAGTTACAGCAGAAAAGCTATTATTACAGGAGAATGGAGTTTTTGCTCATAGTACACTTATAACCTAATATTTCTGCTTGTCACTGGTTGCTAATATGAAGCTTGTTGGGGCACAAGTTCCGCTGTTATGATAACTGGTATTGCACTGTGTTATTTATTTTTCTATCTAACAGTCTTCCTGCAAAATCGTCCCCAGGTACTGAACTACGGCTTGTCAGTGTAGACTAAACGTTTTGCGTCCACGTGTACACACTTGAACACCTGACCTGCTGCCCTGGGGAAAATAACCATTAATGGCCTGCTCTTGCCTCATGTACCTGGATGTACTAACTATCCTAAAAACTTACTGCTCCTGATAGTTGCAATTATTAGTCTGCAAATGAAGTATATACTGCTGTAATGTTGTTCAGTACACTGTCCTCAGTGATCAACTTACAGCACGCCTTTCGGCAACATGCTGTCATCATAATATGCTTTACAGTCATATGTAAATTATTTTTTTAATGTTAACAGCAGAGTGATGGTGCTGAGTTTATTGGTTCAAAATGGTTCAAATGGCTCTGAGCACTATGGGACTTAACTTCTGAGGTCATCAGTCGCCTAGAACTTAGAACTACTTAAACCTAACTAACCTAAGGATATCACACACACCCATGCCCGAGGCAGGATTCGAACCTGTAGCGGTTGAAGACTGTAGCGCCTAAAACCGCTCGGCCTCCCGGGCCGGCGCTGGGTATATTCCTGTGTAGTGTGTGACACACAATTTCCTAATCAGCTGAAGTAGAAAAACTTCGATACATAATCTCACTGGCACACTCAGAAAATAGATCCCTGTCACACCCGAAAAAGAATATATAATTCAAAATTAAATTACTTGTAATTGTGAAGCAGCTGTTGCTGGCAACATCTTATCGAAACGAATCACGCTAATAAAATTTAGTAAGTTTTGTAATACAGTTGCCGACCTCTAGAAATTCTGTGCAACACAGATTAATTAAAAGCACAGTAAGATGAGTGAGTGATGCAGGTTGTAAAGTAAGCAACGTTTTGCTTAGCATCAACGTTATAAATATTTTTTTAAATATTACTGGCTTAGTTGTGTCTATTTTTTTAATAAGTGTTTCATACGTTGCAACTAATTTAATAACGCATTTACAACGGTGAAACGAGATTAAACGTTTTCCATCGGCCATTATCATCATGAGGAGAAATGTATTCAGCATCACAATTACAACAAAGCACCGTACTTTTGCAGTTCATTTAAATTAGAGCGCGTGTCAGCGATATAAAGAACTACATTTGCGTATTGTGCATTGAATGGATAATCAGTCACGTAATGAGAAGCAGTTCGGGAGCGAATACTGAACCTTGTGGAACCTGATCGGCGGCCTACGTTTCTTGTGGCCCCTGCAATTTGCTCGTACTGGTGGCCGTCGCCGCGACTTTCTTCGTGTTGCACGGCTGGCGCATAGCCGGCAGCGGCCGTCCGCAAAGCCTTCGGCGCACAATTTATCGCCCTGCGGCCGCTGCGCGTGGTCATTAAATTCTCGCCAACCTCGCACAACCGCCGCTCCACCAGTCGTTTGGTTATTTTTGCAGCCCTGCGACAAGTAACCGCCGCTGCGGCAGTAACTGCCTAGTAGCTCCGTGCGTTGTCCCCATTGCCCAAAACTCAGTTGCACCGGTAAGCAGCGGATTATGTTACGGAATGGAGGGGTGTTAGAGAGAGACTTCCAATTATCACTAACAGCTTTACTTTAGACATGCAATTGACCGTTTACAAACTATAGTCAGTGGTGTTGGCGTCTTCCATACGACTTAGATCCAGACGTAATCCGCAGGAAACAGATAAAACATCCGTGAACGATTTAAGGCAACTTCAGAGTAGGCAAGTATTTCAGACATGCGGCAGTTCGCTTAGTGCCTGTACCGAACCACAAAACAGAAACTCGACGATGATTCATTCAAGCTGGTTGTTACACAGGTGTCGATTACTAGCTCTAAGATGATTCAGCTAGTATGATTATACTACAGTTCTGCAGTTATCGCTCCCGTTGGCACTGTTAATGTGAGTTACGCAAAAGAAACGCAAATGACTGGTATAAAGAAAAGTACCCTCCACCATGTACTTTATGGTAGTTTACAGAGTACAGATGTGGAGTACCTCGACCACAGGCTTGAACCGGGCCTTGTTGACAACCTAGATGCATCATCTCATGCGAAGAGTCTAAAAATTACCGTATTTTTCTGTGGCGGGGCAGGTTTCTTAATAGCTTTGGTCACTTACAAGAGTACTCGCATTACCTGCAGGTTAGGTGTCTTGCATACCTATCGAACGATACATCATATCGATTACTTAGCTAACGTATGCGATCAATGTCTTACTAGATTCACCGGGAAACCGGGAGCGGTGGATAGTCTAGAAACTGGATTGAGAATATATAAAGGGGTATGTAACCTGCCGCACATTTTTGTTCAACATAGTTATTCTCCTGTCTGTTGTTTAAAAAGAAACAGATTTATAGCAAAACTGAAATTTTCAATATTTAATTCAGTTTTTATTGGAAACCTTGTGATTTGTATCGTAAAACGGAGGGATGTCGTAGAAAAAAATAAAAGAAAAAGATTTATTGTGTATCGTTAGAAAACGCAAGTTCCTCAACAAAAACTAAAATTTAAAAAAAAAATTAAAAAATACGCAGAACAAATACACTCCTGGAAATGGAAAAAAGAACACATTGACACCGGTGTGTCAGACCCACCATACTTGCTCCGGACACTTCGAGAGGGCTGTACAAGCAATGATCACACGCACGGCACAGCGGACACACCAGGAACCGCGGTGTTGGCCGTCGAATGGCGCTAGCTGCGCAGCATTTGTGCACTGCCGCCGTCAGTGTCAGCCAGTTTGCCGTGGCATACGGAGCTCCATCGCAGTCTTTAACACTGGTAGCATGCCGCGACAGTGTGGACGTGAACCGTATGTGCAGTTGACGGACTTTGACCGACGCCGTATAGTGGGCATGCGGGAGGCCGGGTGGACGTACCGCCGAATTGCTCAACACGTGGGGCGTGAGGTCTCCACAGTACATCGATGTTGTCGCCAGTGGTCGGCGGAAGGTGCACGTGCCCGTCGACCTGGGACCGGACCGCAGCGACGCACGGATGCACGCCACGACCGTAGGATCCTACGCAGTGCCGTAGGGGACCGCACCGCCACTTCCCAGCAAATTAGGGACACTGTTGCTCCTGGGGTATCGGCGAGGACCATTCGCAACCGTCTCCATGAATCTGGGCTACGGTCCCGCACACCGTTAGGCCGTCTTACGCTCACGCCCCAACATCGTGCAGCCCGCCTCCAGTGGTGTCGCGACAGGCGTGAATGGAGGGACGAATGGAGACGTGTCGTCTTCAGCGATGAGAGTCGCTTCTGCCTTGGTGCCAATGATGGTCGTATGCGTGTTTGGCGCCGTGCAGGTGAGCGCCACAATCAGGACTGCATACGACTGAGGCACACAGGGCCAACACCCGGCATCATGGTGTGGGGAGCGATCTCCTACACTGGCCGTACACCTCTGGTGATCGTCGAGGGTACACTGAATAGTGTACGGTACATCCAAACCGTCATCGAACCCATCGTTCTACCATTCCTAGACCGGCAAGGGAACTTGCTGTTCCAACAGGACAATGCACGTCCGCATGTATCCCGTGCCACCCAACGTGCTCTAGAAGGTGTAAGTCAACTACCCTGGCCAGCAAGATCTCCGGATCTGTCCCCCATTGAGCATGTTTGGGACTGGATGAAGCGTCGTCTCACGCGGTCTGCACGTCCAGCAGGAACGCTGGTGCAACTGAGGCGCCAGGTGGAAATGGCATGGCAAGCCGTTCCACAGGACTACATCCAGCATCTCTACGATCGTCTCCATGGGAGAATAGCAGCCTGCATTGCTGCGAAAGGTGGATATACACTGTACTAGTGCCTGTGTCTATGTGCCTGTGGTTCTGTCAGTGGGATCATGTGATGTATCTGACCCCAGGAATGTGTCAATAAAGTTTCCCCTTCCTGGGACAATGAATTCACGGTGTTCTTATTTCAATTTCCAGGAGTGTATATATCAAACATCGGTTAAAAACTTCATCCAGCTTATGTAAAACGTGTTTCCGTTATTCATAAATAGTTTTCTCGCTATCAATATTAACAGGAAATTCTGGCCTTTGATCATAATCAAGTACGTTTTGTCCGTACTTGAATCAAAAACACACTGAAGCGCCAAAGTTATTGGTGTAGACATGCTGATTCCAATACAGAGATATGTAAACAGGCAGAATTCGTCGCTGCAGTGGGCAACGCCTATATAAGTGGCTGGCGCAGTTGTTAGACAGGTTACTGCTGCTACAATATCAGGTTATCAAAAATTTACGTGAGTTTGAACGTCGTGCTATAGTCGGCGTGCGACCTTAGGGGACACAGCATCTTCCAGATACCAATGAAATGTGGATTTTCACGTACTACCATTTCACGAGTGTACCGTGAATATCAGGAATCCGGTAAAAAATCAATTTTCCTAAGTCACTGAGGCAGGAAAAAGACCCTGCAAGATCGGGACCAACGACGACAGAAGAGAATCGTTCAACGTGACTGAAATGCAATCCTTGCGCAAATCGCTGCAGATTTCAAAGCTGGCCATCGACAAGTGTCAGCTTGCGAACCATCTGACAGAATACCATCGATATGGACTTTCGGAGCCGAACGCCCACTCGTGTGCCCTTGATGACTGCACGACACAAAGCTTTACGCCTCGCCTGGGCCCGTCAACACCGATATTGGACTGTAGATGGCTGGAAACATGTTGCCTGGTCGGACGAGTCTCGTTTCAAATTGTATCGGGCGGATGGACATGGACGGGTATGGAGACAATCTCATAAATCCATGGACTCTGCATGTCAGCAGGGGACTATTCAAACTGACAGAGGCTCTGTAATGGTATGTGACGTATGCAGTTAGAGTGATACGAAACCCCTGATACGTCCAGGTACGACTCCGACAGATTATACTTTCGTAAACATCCATGCATGTCCATTGTGTATTCCGATGGACTTGGGGATTCCCAGCAGGACAGTGCGACACCTCACACGTCCAGAATTGGTACAGGGTGGCTCCAGGAACACTCTTTTGAGTTTAAACAGTTCCGCTGGTCACAAGTCTCACCAGGCATCAACATTGTTGAACATATCTGTGTTGCCTCGCGACGTGCTATTCAGAAGAGACCTCCACCCCCTTGAACTCTCACGGATTTATGGACAGGCTTGCAGGATTCATGATGTCAGTTCCCTCCAACCACGTCGTGTTGCGGCACTTCTGCGTGCTCACGTGGGCCCTACAGGATATTAGGCAGGTGTACCGGTTTCTTTGTCTCTTCAGTGTAATGACTTTGGTTACATAAAAACGAAGAATTTACGAGATCAAATGATTTTTATTATTTATAAAATCCAATTTATATTCTGTAAGGATATGAAATACACAATGGACTAACACTGAATGATGTACGGTTCTAATTACGTGCAAAAAAACAACCGGATAGACAAACAAACAAGGAAAATCGTCTTCTCTCTCACACGTTCATTTATGTTTATTTCCCTACCAATGCTAGTTATACTACCCGTAACACTACCATTTACTATGTCATTGATGTACTGTACCAATAATACCAAAGTGTAGTTCTGCAAGACAGCAACTCTACTCCAGCGGGTTTTCGATGTGTTCGTAACCTACCATCGGCGTATGCCAGCCTGTTCGATGAGTCATAAGTGTGGAAATCCTACTTCCATTCATCGATCATCCATTGATGGTGTTCCTGCGGCCATGATAATCACTGACGTGGGACGAGCTGAGTTATGCGTGGGGGTCCGGGCTTCTGTACTGTGCGCCGGCCGACTTGGCCGAGCGGTTCTACGCGCTACAGTCTAGAACCGCGCGACTGCTACGGTCGCAGGTTCGAATCCTGCCTCGGGCATGGATGTTTGTGATGTCCTTTGGTTAGTTAGGTTTAAGTAGTTCAAACTCTAAGGGACTGATGACCTCAGAAGTTAAGTCCCATAGTGCTCAGAGCCTTCTGTACTGTGCTCCTTAGCGAGATGGTGACTCAGGGTGGTATGCTTTCTCATTGGTGATATTCACGCAAAGTGAGTGGTAATGCACTGCAATTGTGGACACAGTGTGACGAGGCCAAAGAGTCTTTTACACGAACGACTTCCTTGGATAAATCGACTTCTCACAACAAGTAAGTCTACTGCAGTACGCTTGGCGAATACGAGGAGCAGTGATTAAGCATTGTCACCTCGAAAAAATCGTGCTCCGACCATGGGTCTTGGTAATGGTTTATCCTTTTCTGCCTGTTCACCTATTAATCCGATACATTTCTCCCAAAAGTTGTTCAGGTAACGAGCCACCTCGAAAATCACCTCTTCGTCTGTCTGGGAATGCTTTCCCAAATGTGAGAATTCACTGGCTACCATGTCAGACAAACACCGGGTTTGAGGCAAAATTCAGAGCCCAAAGAAGCACCATGTGTGACGTGTTCTGCACAGAATGAGCTGGGACGTTATCACCGACCAAACATCACTTTGCTCAATGATGTTTGCGTCTTCAGCCATTTTCACGCGGAGCAAATCCAAATGTTTCCTCCGCTTGCTTTGCTCCGAAGGAAGTGATCTGGATTGAATTGGCACGGTTGAAACGTTTCCACTGCTGCCTCGCCTCGCCTCGGATGTCTCTCTCTCTCTCTCTCTCTCTCTCTCTGTCTCTTCTCTTTTCCAAATGCGTCTGAGCAGTCGTGGTGAAACACACGAGGCAGTGATCATTGTTATGTTCCAACTCACACTGAACACGTTTTGTAACAATCATTTTGAAGACCTGAAGATGACGGCAAGGTCCGTCGAAACAAGTTGTTCAAAGTAAAGAAATGTTTGTGCGATCTTGGTTTTAGAAAGTTTTTTACCAAGTAAAACAGATCGCTCCTGCTCATTTCTCAGCATGAGAAAGTTCAATATGTTCCAAATGACGTGTAAGGTGTTGAGAACTGATCCGTGAATGACTTTCACTTTTTCCACAGTCGCTTTGATTACGATACGCCGGTCTTCGCATGAGGCGGCGCAAGCTGAATGTAGTCAGGTGCATTTGAGAGAATGTGTCATTCAGTGCAAATAAGGGTCGGAGGATGTGTTAGAATATGTGGGGACCACATGCAGCGCTGCCTACAGTGTCTACTTCAGTCCGACAGACAGATGCGAATGAGAGAACAGAGTGACCCATATCTCAACAGGTACTGGTTTACGAACATACCATTACAGGAACTATTCTTTTAGTTTTGACCAATACAATCAGGTGCAGAAATTGGTGACGCTTGTTTTTAAACACGTTATATAAACCGATCAGAACCCCTTCCCCCGTTTGCCTTGTCTCTCCTATGAAGCAAAGTGTCGATGGGAATTCTTGTCATCTCACATTTTTTTGGAGCACAGTCGTACCTGTAAGAACGTCGGTGTCATATTTTTAAAGATCTCCGTGCCGTATTGCATTGCCTTGCCCTCCTTTGTTCTTGCAAGAAGTTGTGCAAGACACGTACGGGCGCGAGGCGTTGGGCGCCAGACAGCTGGTGGGGACGGGTGTGCGATTAAGAGGGCGCAGGGAGGGGAAAAAAGAGCAGCGCAGAGCCGCGGGCACAGCGCCTGCAGCCGCAGCTGCACCACCGCTGGCCGCGCTGTCTTTTTGCGGCGCCTTCCTGCACAGGCGGCCGGGCTGCGTCGCCTGCAGGCCAGCCGTGTCCGTTACGGCGAGCAACCACTGTGCGCTGCCTTCTCCCACTTGTCGCTGTCCTGCGCGCCGTTCATATCTGGTACACGCTGCTGCCCGTTAAAGCTGCAACACCGACAAATGTCAAATCGGCTTACATGTCCGGACACGCAAGTGATTGGCATTTCAGCGCAACCGTGCTCAGTAGGTACGAATAACGCCACTCATATTCTGTATAAAGGTTGTAAAAACCTGTGTGCACTAATTCTCTTGATATGCACTACTCACCATTAAAATTGTTACACCAAGAAGAAATGCAGACGATAAACGGGCAATCATTGGCTAATATATTATACTAGAACTGACATGTTTTTACATTTTCACGCAATTTGGGTGCATAGCTCCTGAGAAATCAGTACCCAGAACAACCACCTCTGGCCGTAACAACGGCTTTCATACGCCTGGGCATTGAGTCAAACAGAGCTTAGATGGCGTGTACAGGTACAGCTGACCACGCAGCTTCAACACGATACCACAGTTCATCTAGAGTAATGACTGGCGTATTGTAACGAGCCAGTTGCTCGGCCACCATTGACCAGACGTTTTCAGTTGGTGAGAGATCTGGCGAGAGCAGCAGTCGAACATTTCCTGTATCCAGAAAGGCCCGTACAGGACCTGCAACATGCGGTCGTGCATTATCTTGCCGAAATGTAGTGTTTCACAGGGATCGAATGAAGTGTAGAGCCACGGGTCGTAACACATCTGAAATGTAACGTCCACTTTTCAAAGTGCAGTCCATGCGAACAAGAGGTGACCGAGAGGTGTAACCATTGGCACCCCATACCATCACGCCGGGTGATACGTCAGTATGGCGATGACGAATACACGCTGCCAATGTGCGTTCACCGCGATGTCGCCAAACACGGATGCGACCGTCATGATGCCGTAAACAGAACCTGGATTCACCTGAAAAAATTACGTTTGCCTTTCGTGCACCCAGGTTCGTCGTTGAGTACACCATGGCAAGCGCTCCTGTGGCGCAGCGTCAAGGGTAACTGCAGCCATGGTCTCCGAGCTGATAGTCCGTGCTGCTACAAATGTCGTCGAACTGTTCGTGCAGATGGTTGTTGTCTTGCAAACGTCCGCATCTGTTGACTCAGGGTTCGAGACGTGGCTGCACAATCCGTTACAGCCATGCGGACAAGATGCTTGTCATCTCGACTGCTAGTGATACGAGGCCTTTGGGATCCAGCACGGCGTACCGTATTACCCTCCTGAACCCACCGGTTCCATATTCTGCTAATAGTCATTGGATCTCGACCAACGCGAGCAGCAATGTCGCGATACGATAAATCGCAATCGCGATGGGCTACAATCCGACCTTCGTCAAAGACGGAAACGTGATGGTGCGCATTTCTCCTCCTTACACGAGGCATCACAACAACGTTTCACCAGGCAACGCCGGGCAACTGCTGTTTGTCCATGAGAAATCGGTTGGAAACTTTCCTCATGTCAGCACGTTGTAGATGTCGCCACCGGCGCCAACCTTGTGTGAATACTCTGAAAAGCTAATCATTAGCATATCACAGCATCTTCTTCCTGTCGGTTAAATTTCGCGTCGGTAGCACGTCATCTTCGTGGTGTAGCAATTTTAATGGCCAGTAGTGTATATATGGAAACGACGTAGGAAAATTTGTTCCAAGGACTAGATTGTAAACCGGGTCCCCTGCTCACGCAGGCAGATGCACCCTGGCACTCTGGGCACAGTGGCTTTGCACAACTGCGCGGACGACCCTACAGTGCCTCCCTCCTAATCCCATTCACGTTTCAGCCCTTTTGGTATCCCCCTAAACTCGACCAGCACTGCAAGTGCTCTCCATCTCTATCGGAATAGCACCTCGGAATGGGGAATACCAAGTGAGCTGAGGCGCTGGTCGGGATTTGCATCGAGGGGGGAGGCGTACTACGGTAGTCTGTGCAGTTGTACAAAGCCAGTGTGTCAACAAATCCTGGCTTTGGTATAAATTTTCATTCATCGCTTCAGTGTCCTAAGTGCTCGAGACTTGAGGTCTCTGGAACCATATACATTCATTTGTTTAAATTTTTAGAGCTATTAGAGGAAATTACTGGATTTCAGGTCCGACTGTAATGCATACAACTATTTTTCTATTTAAACACAAAAATGTAGCAGCACCTGTGTGTCATCTCAGAGGATCCTCTTTACTCACTTCTATAAAGTCTAAGCTTGTTGTAAGTATCAATTATTCTAATGAAATTGGGCCTAAAAACGTTTTTGTTGTTAATGTTACCTTAATTTTTTACACTTGTCCGTTATGTCGAACCCTCTGCACATTCAGTATATTTGTAGCTTGCCATATCTAACGAATCGTTGTTACTGTGAATTTGATTGGCGAGTTGCCGACCGGGTTGGCAGAGCGGTTCTAAGCGCTACAGTCTGGAACTGCGCGACCGCTACGGTCGCAGTTTCGAATCCTGCCTCGGTCATGGATGTGTGTGATGTCCTTAGGTTGGTTAGGTTTAAGTAGTTCTAAGCCGTAGGGGACTGATGACCTCAGAAGTTAAGTCCCATAGTGATCAGAGCCATTTTTTTCCCTTTTTTTTTGGCGAGTTAACAAAACGGTTTATCTATAAACGTGATTTCACTCTGCAAAATATATTTCGTGACTATATTTTTCCAATACTTACAGTTCGTTTCGAAATACCTATTTTGATCCGTATTCTCATCTATTGTTAAAATTACACACAAACGTAGCATACCTTTCAGCGGGATTGCACTTTTAAACTTTACAAAGCACAATGTTTATTTTCCTCCTTTGTGTCCAGTCCCTGTTCATGTTCACATATTCTCGGAAGAGTATGGCGCAAATTTGGACTTTTTTTTCCTCTCCCTCTGTCTCTTTCTCCTCTCGCGCGTGCACGCGGTTGTGTGTGTGTTTTATCTATTTGTGTCGTCTTTTCTATACAACTCCTTTAATATGTTAAATAATATGCAGTCATTTGTAATCTGCTTTCATTCTCTTGATGTCATCTGATGTGGAAGTTTTCTTCTATTGTAAGTTTAGAGTAGGTTGTGGCTGGAAGTTACTATTTGTAAATCTGTTTCTGTTTTAGTTGTTGACGGTCGTGTGCTTTTGAGTGGTCACCAGATACGCTATGGGAGCTCTGAGAGGTTCTAAATATCTAGTTTTAAAGTTCCTGCACGTTTTCCCTATGTTTACTGACTCACAAGAGTGGCATTTAAGTTCGTATAAACCTGACCCGTTGAATTTATGTATGGGGGGAGGGGGGGTCTCCTGCATTCTGAGTCTTATTCTGTGTTGTGTTGTCCATTTTCTTTCCCATTTGAAGTCTCTCTTTTTTTTTAAATAGCGTCTTTTCTGTGAACTACTTTGTCATTTTATTTCATATGTGGGTTCTTGCTCTTTTGTGTGGTCATTGGGTGTTGAGTTCTTCTGTACTGTTGTGCAAGATCTTGTGTGCATGTTACCTGTTCACATGGATATTATTGTCATTCTCCACTGCTGTTATTTTATTGTGTTTATAGTTCCCTTTATTTATGGTTGTTCTGTTTAATATTTGGAGCATGAATATGAAGCTTGTGTCAATGAGTGGTTTGATTATTTGTGAATGATGAATGTATATTGTAAAATAACGGGTGTTCAAAAATGGTTCAAATGGCTCTGAGCACTATGGGGCTCAACTTCTGAGGTCAGCAGTCCCCTAGAATTTAAAACTACTTAAACCTAACTAACTTAAGGACATCACACACATCCATGCCCGAGGCAGGATTCGAACCTGGGACCGTAGCGGTCGCGCGGTTCCAGACTGTAGCGCCTAGAACCGCTCGGGTACCGTGGCCGGCAAAATAATGGGTGTTTTTGGTGTAAATTCTTTATATCATTGTGTATCTCTTGTGTGTGTGTGTGTGTGTGTGTGTGTGTGTGTGTGTGTGTGTGTGTGTGGTTGATCAGTTAGGCATACTACATCAACTTACTGGTACCGGCGTATAACATCGCGATTTTTTTTTTTCGTTTTATTATGTATCACAAGATTTTACTCCCTAGGTTATTCTTGACTTTGTTGGTTAAGTGGTCACTAATCAGTGATCCTATGATGTACTCGATTTTCTATTAAGGACAATTGCAGACAAACTGTTTCAGTGCATTCCTTTAGAATTTCTGTCTGTTTGGTTAATATCATCTCGTCGCCTGCCAATATTGACAGATTTATTTATTTGTTTATAACAGTACGGGATTGTGAGTCCAGCTTAATTCAAAACGCTTTTTCTTTCATTTATTTTATTCCTTCCCCTAACTAGTTTCGGCGACATCATCATCATCATCATCAGTGGTATTTTTCTTTATTCTAAAACACGCAAAAATAGCATCGTTACAAACATAATTACTTGTCTATTGCTTGGTTTCAAATGTTGTATTCCGTGAACAGTTTCCTAATACCTTGCTTTCTATGTTTGTTTCCCGTCATTTAAAGTATATTTTCTGTGTTTCTTGCTACCGTTTCTTCGGAATACAGCACGTCATCTGCAACTGTGTAAGTAGCTGTTATTAAGAAATATGAAATAGTGGACTTATACGTCAGAATTACATTACTGGAATTACGATAGTGCTGCGGATGCTGTTTTGGTGTGCACTAGGTTCTTACATAATTCGTCAAGTACCCACGTTCGTTGGTCGGCTTGCAGTTGTTATATTATGCTACACGGCAATGTTCTGGTATTAATGGCTAAGCTTGTTAGCTGCCGTCATTTTCTGGAACTATAAGAAGCAGAAATTTAAGAAAGGATCTTTTATTGCGTTGAGAGTGATGGATAGACGTGTGATAGGGGTACGCTACGAGATGGGAGAGGGGAGGGCTGCTGTGGCGTCAAACGTCTCGGTACTATTAGATGCCGTGACGTATTATTGGTCAAATGATCTACTCACTGATGACGCAAAATTGTGGCTAGGTATTGGACAGCCGACCGGAGTGGCCGTGCGGTTCTAGGCGCTACAGTCTGGAGCCGAGCGACCGCTACGGTCGCAGGTTCGAATCCTGGCTCGGGCATGGATGTGTGTGGTGTCCTTAGGTTAGTTAGGTTCAATTAGTTCTAAGTTCTAGGCGACTGATGACCTCAGAAGTTAAGTCGCATAGTGCTCAGAGCCATTTGAACCATTTGAGGTGTTGGACGGTGACGAAATCGCTCCTGTACGAACCTGTTGAAAGAAGGCAGCCCGTCACACCCTCCCATCGCGTTGACGCCGCTGCTAGCACATGATGTAACTACGGAGACTGGTTGGTAGCCGGTTCTATGGTCCACAAAACCGAAAGTACTGCAGCCTTCTGGGTGTCTCTGATATTCAGAATGTTGAATGCTTTTTCGTTGCACATTATTTATATAAGCGCTGCGCAATCATTGTTGTACGATACATAAGTCGTCGATAAACTCGTTTTTGAGGATCATGTATTCCTCTGTTGTTCTTTCTACACAGGCTGTTATCGGCAAAATGCAGTCAGTGAACGAAAATTCATGTAATGGTATTTTCTACCAGTTTAAGTTTATCTTTCTCTATTTAATATCGTAAATATCGGTAAAACAGTCCTGTCACGTAAAAGTCAAACACGCTTCTTTAGTGTTTATATGACATGACCGTTACACATGGGCTGCTAGATTAAGAACGGAACATTTTAAGTGTTTCACTTTGTATTACAATTGTGCAATGCGTAGCTTATCCTGTTGTCACCTGAAGATGGTTAGATTCGTGACCGAAATCGATCGTTTTTAACAAAAATAAAGTTAGTCTTTCTTTTTGTCTGAAATGACACGTCGACGACGTCTACAACCGTGGCCGGAGAGAAAATCGCCCTCACCCCCGTGCCTGCGTCGCCTGACGCAAAGAGCAGACGTGATTCGCCTGCTGCTTATGTAAACAGGTTAACAGCGCAGCACGGCGGGCGATTCACTCTGACGAACGTAAGGAGACAAAAGCTGGGAGCATCGTCTCCGCTGCAACCACTTCCCGGTGCAAGCGAAGCCGGATCAGGGAGCTCTTGGAGAGGATCTCGTCGCTTTTGCGAGGAAATAGGAAGCAGTGCCACTTATTCCGAGTCTGCCGTAGGAGCGTGAATACTTGGCACAAAATAAACGAATAACAGAGAGAAAACTACCAAAGATTGTCGGCTCGCGCATAAGTAGACACACACACACACACACACACACACACACACACACACACACACACACACACACACACAAAAGCACGCACACAGTAGTGACACAGGAAACATCTAAGATACTTGACCTACAAGTAACTTGAGTTTGTAGTACATGTGACCTCGTGCTTCCCCGTAATCACGACATAAAACTTGTCTCATACCTGATATTCGTACGTTGTGTAAAACTTGCTTCTTGTACAGAGATATATAAATAACGTACGCAGTCGACTACTCAGTTTAGTGTCGAAGCAGATTATCGTAGCGTGAATTGTTGCATCAGACTTACCAATTCTATTGCTTTCAACTTCCCTGATCAAGTGCTGCTAACTTTTTGAATTATGCAGGTTCGGCTCATGCAAGCGTACTTAAAGTTGTAGAAAAAAAAAGAAACTTTTAAACAAAATTTTGAATAATGGTCGTGATCTCAACTATTTATCGCTGTTGTCCTACCAACCACCGATAATACCTGAGCTAAGCATTCAAGACTATCGGTGACACCGTATACTCTTCTAATAACTTCACAATAAGTAAAATTTTCTCATGAAATATGAGTATTTAGTCAGATTAGTTTCAGTCCATTTTAAATATGTACTTTTCATCAGATCAGAATCGGCGGTATTGTCCTCTGTGAAGCTTACTTTATGCTCTAGTTAATTTAAGCCATCGCAAATTAATGTTTTTGGACCAGAGATTTATTTTGCATTTTTGATAACTTCAAATTAAATTGATTTCTGGTAATAATATTTAAACTAATATTATTCCTCCATTAACCACAATAAAATAAACTTCTCTTCTTTCATGCACGGTAATGAAAGGATACTCGTAAAACGGCTGATCAGTTTTTAATCAAATATGATACTATTTATTCACTGTACGTTGTACATGCACTTGGTCTCATAATAAAATGAAAATAAATTGAACCATTTAAGAGCCAAGAACAGATCTCACAAAATAAATGCTTGCCCTGTACAACACTCAAAGCGAAACTGAATACCATTTTACAATAATCGTATAAATATTCAAAGCAATTAATTTTTCACATTGTCACATCACAATGATCCTAGGAGAATCATCATCTTGCAGTTAATGGTTGTCGAGCAGCTATAATTTGTATCTAATGATTTGTGATGATCAAACGGCGTGAAGGTTAGCCGACTGCTTTTGCCAAATCTCCTCCAGCGAATAAAAGCAAGTAGAACAAATACTTTGAAACACAGTGGAACGCCGCTAATTCGAGGTAATTGGGACCAAGTAGAGCTCTAATTTGGGAACCTCGAATTTCACGAAGAGTGACAATTTTACAAACCTATTATGTAAAAGTAGATTCAGCACTTGATGTTCCCGGTGTTATTGCAGTAAACAAAGTTATTTCATCAGTTAAAGTATAACTTAGGTTTAATTTTAATATTTCATTTGACTGACCCTTATATAAACATAGATTCGCCGTTATTTAACCTCTCTTTACCTACAAGCAAAAATGTAATGGGGTAATCTCCGAGGACATGTGTACATCAAATAAATGAGGGCGTCGTGTTTTGTGTAGCTGCTGTTCTGAGATCATGAAGCTGGCACTGCAGAGTAAATCGTGGTGAGCCACATCCAATTAGTCACGGAAAGGTTTGAAGATCATTCAAGTGAGGTAAAGTGTTGCAAATTTAAACGCTTTCTCTGCTAAGCGGAGTTGCGCTTTACCAAAACTATGGTTTTGATACAAATACAGTTTAGATGCACAAACACAAAAAATCTATGTTATTGGTGTTATTTTGTACTCAATAGGATGTTGTTCATCATCGTCGAAAGCAAGAGTTTCCTGTTATATTTGATAACTGCAAAAATTGCTTAGCTATTACAGAAACATATATTAAATAAGCTCAACAAAGTAGTGAAGCGATGTTTTGTATATATATTTGTTTTGGATTTTTTTAAATTTTACGCCTTTGGAAAAAGTTTCTTTTCCTAGTGCTATGTGATAATCCTCTATTATTTTCTTTATTTTTACTAGAACATTCCCCTGTTTCACGTCAAAAATCAAAAATTTTTGAATAAACTTGAATTAAACAGTGACAGTTGGACTTCACTTAAAACTTCCGGGCTGATAGGCCGTGGTCGAAGTATAAAACTCTCCCCTGACGTTTCGTCTCCGACTGCTGGAGACATCCTCGGAGGTAAAGCGGCGAACTCCGAAGAGAGCTCGAGGAAGCGCTGATTATATAGGCAGTACAGAGGGCGCCACTGTCAATCACGTGGCGTCGGCTATGAGACTGTCTTTGGTAATGCCAACATTCTCGATTGAAAGTAATCGATCGTCACGCTTGCGATGCAACGCTGACATCAAAATTATATCCAGTTTAACACCTTCATCTTTCCTGTTAAAATTATTTCGATGTTTATCAATCTCGATCGCCTCTCTATAGAAGTGTGCATAATAATGCGAGGTTTTTGATATGACACTCGTCTCGCTGAATTTTATTTCATGATCACCTTCCTGGTAAACATGTTACGCTACGGCCGATTTATCCGTGTAACCCAGGCGGCAATTCCTCTTATGTTCAACAAGACGGGTGTTCACACTTCTGTTTGTGGTACCGATATAAATCTGTCCACAACTACAAAGAATTTTATATACCCTCGGTGTAGCCAGAGGGTGTCGTGCATCTCTTGCCGATTTTAAATATTCTTTTATTTTCCTGGTGGGTCTGAAAATAGTTCCCCCCCCTCCCTCCCATACTTGGTTAAAACTTTCCCGATGCGATCTGTGACCTTACTAATGATCGGAAGAAAAACTTTGACCTTGGGTGACTGTTGTTCGTCGTTGCTCATGATTATCTTCCTAGAGCGACGTGCTCGATCTATATCCCTGCTAGAATAGCCATTCTTCATGAAAGTTGACCGTAGATGTTCAATCTCATCTTTTAAATAAACAGGTTCACAAATTTTGTACGCCCTGTCTACCAAGGTTTTCGTTATACCTCTTATTTGTCTAGGGTAGTGGTTTGAATCTATATGTAGGTAACAATCAGTATGTGTGACCTTTCTATACAGCTTATGGCCCAACGTTCCGTCCCGTCGTTTAATCACAGACACATCCAGAAAAATTCAATTGTCCATTCCTTTCCGTCTCCATAGTAACCTGGATTTTTGGATTAATGCTATTTAAATGTGTCAGGAAGGCATCCAATTCCTCTGCTCCGTGTGTCCATACTACGAACGTGTCATCGACATAGCGATACCATCTGGCTGGTCTCTTACTGGCAGTCTGCAACGCCTGTTGTTTAAAAGTCTCCATAAATAAGTTAGCCACAGCAGGACTAAGAGGACTGCCCATGATGATCAGTGACAGTTGGAATTTTACTGCAAGTGCTGTTTGTTTTTAAGTAATAGACAGGCGGATAACTATGTAGAACAAAAATATTTCGTGGGTTATGTGCCCCTTTATACATCCACACTCAGCGTCTAGATGGTTCACCACTTCCAGTTTCTACAGCAATGTCATGACACTGATCGCATATGCAGGCAGAGCAACTGAAATGAGGCAACGCCTGATAGCTATGCAACACACGTGACGTACAGGTACCACAGTTACTATCTTGACGACCGTAGCTACTACAGAAACTGCCGTAGTCTAAGATTACTTAAGGCAGTCTACGGTAGCAAAGAGTGGTTTTGCATCTCTACTGCCGAGTAATTGCGTCTGGCATTGGCCTCTGCACTCGCCTCGTGATGTCGCAGCTACTGCTGGCCTGCTCTCGCCGGGTGCGAGCGCGGCTGGTTTTTCTTCGCCGCCGCGGCCCCGGCCGCGCATATTCAGCCCGAGAGCACAACGGGCCGTGCCGGGCCACACAAACACTCCACAGGAAATTGCTTTCCCCTCGTGCGCCTTCCTCTCGCCCCGGCAGCCTTTTTCCGCCGCTTTCCTCATAGTCCGCCCGCGCCGGGCGTCTTCATTTTTCGTTGTTGTGCCATAGGCTCGCCCTTTGACGTTTTCCTTCCTTGCAAATCCGGAATCGTCGCGCTACTCTCTCGCTCCGTTCCCAAGATGCGTTGCGCTACGGTCTCAGGAATAAGGCTTTTTGGCACGCGCTAGCAAGGTCAGATTGTGCTCTTCGTTCACAGATGACTTCCGCCCTTGTTGCGTCCCTGAAGTTGGTAAAGAAATTATTAATCCAGTTTATGCAGGGAGAGACCTGCAGAATAACATTGCCGATTACAGTAACTGAAAGTAAATATGAATAAAAATGAACTGTTTTGTAATAACATTTTTTCTTCCGTTAGTTATCTTTCGTGCCACTCGAGGCTTGCTGAAAAATAATACCTCCGAATTTTTTATGCGAGTAAAGATTTATAAATCAAACAAGCGTTATTGACATTCTACGTCTTTCTTCTTCGTGTCTACGTATTTCCAGCCCTCAGCCGCTAGAGGGCTACGAATTGTTGTGTGTGACAAGACGACGTGTAACGCAACTATGTCAGTGAAACACCGTGCTGTAACCGAATTTCGGATTCGAAGAGTTCGTCCACATGGATGCCCACATGAATGTTCCTCAGAGTATAACGTAGCCACTGCCAACTTGTCGCCATCTCGCAGTACAGATGTTAAGGAGCTGTTACCTTGGAAGATGACGAATTCCTGCCCTCCCATTGGCATGATGGTGAAGAATCAGCATTCATCAAACCATGCAAGGCTCTGTCAGTGCGCCGACGTCCAGTACCAATGGTCAAGTACCAATTTCAGTCTTATTTGCTGATGATGTGATGTTAACATTGACACGCGCACTTGCCATCGGCTGTGGAGGCCTACCGCTAGCAGTGTTCGGTGCACTGTGTGTTCAGACACACTGGTACTCTGTCTAGAATTAATGTCTAACTTTAGTTCCGCTACAGACCACCGCCTGCCCAGCCTACGTCGTCCTACATCTGTAATGACTGGTGGCCGCTCAACCCCACGACGTGTGGACGTGATTTCACCTTGGTTTCGCCACATGTTGAAGACACTGACTACAGCACTCCTCGAACAGTTGAAAAGTCGCGCAGTTTCCGGAATGCTCGTGCTGAGCCTCCGAGGCCATTACAATCTGCCCTCGGTCAAACTTAGATAGATCGTGTGCCTTCCCCATTCTAATTATTCTCGGCCATAATGGCAATGGTTGTGAACTGTGACTGTGTGGGATAATTATTTATTTCTAATTTCTGCTAACAGTTACTTTTTTAGTTTATGTTTCATCTAACATAATACAAAGCGTTTCGAACATGTTCTGTTCATCTTCAGGCGTTTGTACATACATACATACAGACAGACAGACATAGAAATCTCACTTAAAAATAAACAGTCTTAAAGTACGTTAATCTAGAACTCTTTGTCCATTGTTTGTTACTGTAGTGGCTGGTGTGGCATTTGGGGGAGGCGGGCAGTGGAGGGCTAGAAGTCGAAATCAGTGATGTCTACTGCTGGGTTTCTTCCCTGTGGTTGACCATGTATAGGCTAGATTAATCTAGTTAAGACTTTATTTTTAAGTAACGTATCTCTGTATGTATGTATAAACGCCTGAAGATGAACAGAACGTGTTCGAAACGCGTTGTATTATGTTAGATTAAAGTGACTGGTAGCAGAAATTAGAAATAATTAATAATTCCCCATTCTACACATGGGCAACACGCTCACTGATACTACACGCGTAGTGCTTACGTCTGAGTAGCAGCCATTCCACACCAGGTGACGCTGCTATCGCCTTAACTGGTGTTAACTAACAATAAGACCATGGTCATGATGTTCCGGCTTTTACTGTAACACTGCCTGACAAAAAAGAAGTGAAGCTCGCAGAAGGAGAAGACTAAACAAAAGATACTTAACTGGTTGAAAGGGTATGCGGTGTTAACTCAGCGATTGCAAAATACAGTCAAATGTATAAAGGTCTTGCCACTACGAGGGAACGATCTATTGACACGTAATCAGCATGGCTTCAGAAAACATTGCTCTTGTGCAACGCAGCTAGCTCTTTATTCGCACGAAGTAATGGCCGCTATCGACAGGGGATCTCAAGTTCATTCCGTATTTCTAGATTTCCGGAAAGCTTTTGACACCGTTGCTCACAAGCGACTTGTAATCAAGCTGCGGAGCTATGGGGTATCGTCTCAGTTGTGCGACTGGATTCGTGATTTCCTGTCAGGAAGGTCACAGTTCGTAGTAATAGACGGCAAATCATCGAGTAAAACTGAAGTGATATCAGGTGTTCCCCAGGGAAGCGTCCTGGGACCTCTGCTGTTCCTGATCTATATAAATGACCTGGGTGACAATCTGAGCAGTTCTCTTAGATTGTTCGCAGATGATGTTGTAATTTACCGTCTAGTAAGGTCATCCGAAGACCAGTATTAGTTGCAAAGCGATTTAGAAAAGATTGCTGTATGGTGTGTCAGGTGGCAGTTGACGCTAAATAACGAAAAGTGTGAGATGATCCACATGAGTTCCTAAAGAAATCAGTTGGAATTCGATTACTCGATAAATAGTACAATTCTCAAGGCTGTCAATTCAACTAAGTACCTGGGTGTTAAAATTACGAACAAATTCAGTTGGAAGGACCACATAGATAATATTGTCGGGAAGGCGAGCCAAAGGTTGCGTTTCATTGGCAGGACACTTAGAAGATGCAACAAGTCCACTAAAGAGACAGCTTACACTACACTCGCTCGTCCTCTGTTAGAATATTGCTGCGCGGTGTGGGATCCTTACCAGGTGGGATTGACGGAGGACATCGAAAGGGTGCAAAAAAGGGCAGCTCGTTTTGTATTGTCACGTTATAGGGGAGAGAATGTGGCAGATATGATACACGAGTTGGGATGGAAGTCATTACAGCATAGACGTTTTTCGTCGCGGCGAGACCTTTTTACGAAATTTCAGTCACCAACTTTCTCTTCCGAATGCGAAAATATTTTGTTGAGCCCAACCTACGTAGGTAGGAATGATCATCAAAATAAAATAAGAGAAATCAGAGCTCGAACAGGAAGGTTTAGGTGTTCGTTTTTCCCGCTCGCTGTTCGGGAGTGGAATAGTAGAGAGATAGTATGATTGTGGTTCGATGAACCCTCTGCCAAGCACTTAAATGTGAATTGCAGAGTAGTCATGTAGATGTAGATGTAGATTACACAGCGCCCCATCTGGCCAGAATATATCCACAGGTTCTGTTGCGAAGGCTGTCATAAAACTGCTCTCCTGGAGAAAACTGGCCCGCCACTGTTCTAACTGATCCTTCCAATTGTGAATACTGACACTGGGGCGGACGAGCTGCTCCCACACATGTTGTATTGGGGACACATCTGGGGATAACAGTACCTCAGCATCACGCCGACACTTTATCGTGTTTTGTACTATGTCTGCACGAGCATGGTCCTGTTGAAGAATGGCACCATGATACTGTCGCATAAAGGTATCTCTTGACGACGCTGCATGTCTGTGAGGTACCATTGTGCCATCATAGTTCCCTCAATTACTACCACCCGTGACCTGAAATCATACCCGATGGTTCGCAACACCACGACGCCAGGACTAACAACGCTGTGTCGCTCTAACACACTGGAAGACTGGGACTTCTCCCCAGGTCACCATGATACTCGATGACAGCCATCTGGGATGGTGGAGATCCGCGATTCATCGTTGAACGCAAAGCGATGCCACCCATCACTGGTCCATGTTTCCAGCCGGCCGCTGTGACCGAGCTGTTGTAGGCGCTTCAGTCGGGAACCTCGCGACTGCTAGGGTCGCAAGTTCGAATCCTGCCTCGGGCATGGATGTGTGTGATGTTCTTAGGTTAGTTAGGTTTAAGTAGTTCTAAATTCTAGGATACTGACGACCTCAGATGTTAAGTCCCATAGTTCTCAGAGCCTTTTTAGCCATTTTCCAGGGGACTGATGACATCAGATGTTAGTGCTCAGAGCCACTTTTTTGGTCCATGTTTCCCGGTCACGGCAGTCCATTACTTGTTCTCGGATATCCGGTGTGCAATTGAAGGGACAACGATGTTTTTGTTTCACAGTACGGCACTCCTCCTTTGTGGTCAGACGTGGTCGATTGGGGCCTTCATGATGACTTTACCTGCCCTCACACTCTCATACAGTCGAACATCAGATATCTGTCGTATCCGAACGCCCCAAAATGTGCGTGTTGCACGATTCGACCAGCCATCAAAATGGAGACCTACATTTCACGCTCCTTTAAAACTGATTCGGTGCTTGTAACGCTGTCCTACATGAGTGCTCGGCGTGTACGCTGTTTATGGTGATCCCTCGTTTGACGCTGTTCACATTCTGTGCATACCCCACCAGGTCTTTTATGATACTCCTTATTTGGAGATAAAAGCGCATTTTAGCTTATTTCCTGTTTTGCTGTTTCAATACGTGAAATGTATGTATGTTCCCCGCCGGCGAGCAGAGGCGGTCGGCCATCTGGCGCTTTCAGAGCCAGTGAGACGAAGTGCTGATAGAAACTGCTCGTGACGTCAGCAAAGAGGTACGTCGTGAGAGTACATTTATTCTGTAGTGAATCAAGTAATTTTTAATAAATATTTGCTAACAAAAGTTGGCTTTTTCCACTCAGAGTCTACGGGTCATAAATACAATCTTTCAGTAATTTTACAATGCCAGGAAACGTAGATATTAATAAATAAATCAATAACTTTGGAATAACCAAAGATGTACGCTCTTATACGAGCTATACCGATTGTACGCTCAAGTTACAAACTGTGCGCCATTACCAGATATTAAAAAAGACAAGTTTTCGTACTGTGTTTAATGGCGGAATTATATTTGCCAAAATTTTCTGGCCATACGTTAATTTTGTTGTCGGTTATCAAAAATCCAACACACACTCATTCGTCTATCAATCTGGAATTTTCTAGTGGTGCTTTACTAACTCTGAGATGTCCGATGACGTGCTTGTTCGGCTAAGGCGGTGGCTTTTCAGATTTCCAAGGAGTCTTCCTGCCGCTGCTTGTGCTCGCGAGTTTTAAGTAATTGATTTCTCTCTGGAGATAAAAGTTCTTTTCTGTGAGTTGTGCTTCGCCGTATCTCAGAGTCCGATAAAAGCTTGACTTCCAACCACAGCACCGCAACGCCGCTCTCACTAGCCTCTCCCCGCTATCGGCGGCATTATACAAAACAGCCCAACCTGCACATTATTATGGCAGCAGAGTAGCCATCGTGGACTAAGCGCACATAATATTTTTCTAACTTCAAGTTACACCATCTATAAACTTTAATAGTATTACTTTATGGTCTGACCTTTATTTTAAACACCTAACGATACAAATAAAAAGAGCTAACTACATTTCATAACCATCCAAAATTATGGAATTGCTATAAAAGATATGGTTTGTCATACCATCTTCAGTTCACCGAAAACTGCAGTCCTATCTCTTTTTTCGGAAAGGCTCATTCTAATTGTGTTTATGAAGTACGGGACTCATATGTATTGGGCGATTTTAGGAAAAAGTTTTTAGGCAAAAAAATTTGTCACCATATAGATTTCGCTTTACATGAGTTACAACGAATGCCACACAGTTTGAATATTTTTCCAAATGTAATTTGCGTAAAATTCATGGAAATTTATTGTTCACTTAACAGATATATATGATTATGTTCTAAAAATACATTAAACTTCAGTCTTTTGTAAAAGCTAGGTATATAGTGTCCTTTACACCCGAAATATTTTAGAAACCCAAAAAACTTTGTAACTTCCTAACAATAATTTTTACCGTTATTTCATTCATTTTAATTTTGCAACAGTTAAAAAGAAAGAAGTTTACATAAAACTGCTTATAACACAAAAACCGGATATCGCTGTAGTCATTAACTTGAAAAATACTGCTTCTACAAGATACCAGACAAACGAAAATGAAGAGTAAATCTTTCTTTATATTATTATTATTATTATTATTATTCATCGAAATTTTTAGTAAAATGATTTCTCGTCCCTTGAACTTCAAAAATGCACTACATTAGCAATGTGTGATGCTAGAAGAGCTCATAAGTTAGATACAAAACGCAGGACAGTCTTCTCACGTAATTTTGGAAGTAGGACCATTTCAGTCTACTTGCATACTCTGCAAGCCACCGTAAGATGCTTGGCGGAGGATTTCTTACACTCATAATATTCATTTCCTTCATTATTCCACTCACATATCGAGAGAGGGAAAAACTATTTCTGTATGCCTTCGCACAAGCCCTAAATTCTCTTAACTTCGAAGTCCTTACGTGGCGGTAGAATCGATCTGCGGCCGGCCGCGGTGGTCTCGCGGTTCTAGGCGCGCAGTCGGGAACCGTGCGACTGCTACGGTCGCAGGTTCGAATCCTGCCTCGGGCATGGATGTGTGTGATGTCCTTAGGTTAGTTAGGTTTAAGTAGTTCTAAGTTCTAGGGGACTGATGACCACAGCAGTTGAGTCCCATAGTGCTCAGAGCCAATCGATCTGCAGTCACCGTAAAAAAAAAAAAAAAAAAAAAAAATGTTCAAATGTGTGTGAAATCTAAATTATCCTAAGGACAAACACACACACCCATGCCCGAGGGAGAACTCGAACCTCCGCCGGGACCAGCGCGGTCACCTTCAAATGCCCGTTCTAGTGAGAGTCATAGGTAGGGAAGTGCGATGTTGTTAAGTAATCGACGCTGATTTCAAACTCACCTTCGAAGTACAAACATCGATGGTCGACAATAACTGACGTCAAAATGTCGATTTTTAAGTGATGAATTTATAGAATGCAACATAGAAATACATCTAATAGCAATTATGAATTGATAAATACAGCAGTGATAAACATTACATATCCCGGAACTTTTAGTTTACAGGCTATAAAAATAATATTTTTAAGGAAAGTTTGCGTTATTGGCAGAAAGCATGTCCTGCTTTTGACAACAATCTTTCAGATGCTGACGATGTGGCTATGCAGCTCAAATATTTAAGTGCAGTTACTTGTGACTTTTGTAACTTCGTATAGGTACAACGGGAGAAGTGTCCTACACTTCTTGTGGATCCTGATTAAGATCTAGTAGGCGATCTTTTAAATAATAAGTAAACTGTCATTGTACGTTTCGGTATGAATTACCCAACGGAAGCATAACTGAGTGTACACTGTAAGCCACAATTCCACACTTCGTTACAACTCTAGGTTAAAGATACACTTCACGGAAGATGACTCCTAATTGGTCTGTAGAACAACACTGTGAGTAACTGCTATCAAGCACTCTTTGTCGTCCCGCTGCTTATTTCACGTAACGCTCGTCCGAAAACCGCGCACGCGCCGATGCACGCAAAGTGGCCGGTTGCGATCTGCTGACTGCTGCAGAGCGCGGTCCTTTCTCCACTGATGTTCGCTGGCACCGTTGCCAACGGACAGGTGGCGTGCCCTACCCGCTGAGGCCGAGGTTGCTACACCGAACCCCTGCCAGGGAAAAAAAGAAAACTAACTGCAGCTGAATTGATACGGAATCGCCCTTTTGATCCATAACGAGGTTTCCGCTGCAGCTATATCGGCTGTGTTGCGTGGTAGCTTGCTGCACCTGAGCGGGCGGTGCCCGGTTGGTTTCCGGCTCAGGAGCAAATGTTCCTGCTTTCAGTCGCTCAGAATTATTGCCCTCCATGGTGACGTGTGACAAGTAGCAAATTACTTGCACTGGTGTTCTTATTAGACATGTACAGAAGAAGATTCGCGCTTTAATTGACCCTGGAAAAAGGTAATCCGATTTACATATTCATCTTTTTTTTTTTCGCCAGTAGCCGGCCGTGGTGGACGAGCAGTTCTAGGCGCTACAGTCTGGAACCGCGTGACCGCTACGGTCGCAGGTTTGAATCTTGCCTCGGGCATGGATGTGTGTGATGTCCTTACGTTAGTTAGGTTTAAGTAGTTCTAAGTTCTAGGGAACTGATGACCTCAGAAGTTAAGTCCCATAGTGCTCAGAGCCATTTTTGCCTGTACAACAGGTCGCTATTTTTTTTTCTAACGCCGATGTTACTATGTTTCAAAGACATGAGTATCGATACTGAAACACTGATGTTTAAACTCCCAACTACGAACATCCCTAGTCTTAAATGAGGCATTGATGTAGTCTGTTGTATCATTTAGTTAAGAACATTTTAACAGCACTACAGCTTTTGTTGCGTTTCGCTGTTCTCTGTTTGTAGTACAAGTCTTCTGTGGCACATTATTACGAGACAGTAAAGAAAATCCGTGCAGCTAAGCAGCCAAGAAGAACACAAAGTCAACATGCCGTTAAACTTAACGGTATTGCTTGTAATCTCCCGGAACCGTACTTAACACTAATAGACAGTGCACATGGGAGCTACACAACAAGCCTTTAATGCCTTCGCACATCTTTTAAATTCTCATCCGGATTAGCCTCTAAAGCTAGCGCGCTAGCGCCATCACATTACAGCGTTTTTTAATAGATTTTTTTCTTGTTTCACTGTGTTCTTCTCTACTTCTTTCACAGAGCATATTACGAGACCAGTACACTGCCTAAGTGTACTAGTTGTGCGCGTAGAGGCTCAATTCCACATTCTTCAGCTGGCGCATATCTGTGGACGAAACGGTTATCGCAGCGAGCTTAACATTGTTTTACGGAGGAATAACTCGTCTGTTACTACTTATATTTTTCAATCATGTTTCTGTATTGTAGAACACATTTTACTCTCATAGCTCACATTACCAAACGAATAAATCCGTCACCCCAATTCCAGTTGTGGGGGACTATCTAGTTGCTTTGAGGGGGAACTACAGTTTCATTTTCAGAACTTCGCAGAGCAGCAGATTTTATGATGTGTTTCACAGGTGGACACGGGCTGCGGATGATATATTATTAACAGTGCAAAAAGATAATTTACCTTCATGACATAAAAGAAAATTTGTTGTGCGTAGTGCTGGTCTGGCAAACGTTATACTAAAAACATCTTTTTCTCTGATGATAGTCTCATGTTCTCGTGTTAGTCGTGGTACTTGTTGGTGTTTTACTGTTGACAAAAATCCACTGCAAAATTTTGATGTTGAACTAACATTGCGTACTGTAATATCAGTATTGATAACGAAATAATTTTCAGTAATCTTTTCAATTACTGTAAAGTAAGGAAGGTATGTTGAAATTTATGGCGAGTTACAGTAACGAAAAAATGTTCCTTTAATAGAAAGCCAGATCCAGAATGATAAGAATATATTATATAATTTGTTTTGTTGAAATTTAATTATCCAAAGAAAGTCACATCACAGCATCCCTAAAAAGTATTTCAGGGCTCTTTTCGTAGCAACATATTTTATCTCATATTAGTTGTTACGCGAGAAATAACCGTCGTCCTCCCGAATGCGAGTCCAGTGTGCTAACCACTGCGCCACCGGGCTCGGTGGTAGAGCTGTTGCTCATGAGTGACACATCACACCGGTCGATGCCAAACGACGCCTCGCTTGGTGCAAGGAACGTAAATAGTGGACGATTTAACAGTGGAAAAACGTTGTGCGGAGGGACGAATCACGGAACATAATGTGGCGATCCGACGGCAAGATGTTGGTATGGAGAATGCCTGGTGAACGTCATCTGCCAGCGTGTGTAGTGCCAACAGTAAAATTCGGAGGCGGCGGTGTTATGGTGTGGCCGTGTTTTTTCATGGAGGGGGCTTGCACCCCATGATGTTTCGCGTGGCACTATCACAGCACAGGCCTGCATTGATGTTTTAAGCACCTTCTTGCTTCCCACTGTTGAAGAGCAATTCGCTGGTGGCGATTGCAACTTTCAACACGATCGAGCACGATCTTCGGGTTGAGGAATGCTTTATCTAAAGTAACTGTTTAATTTTTGTCCATAGCTATTTTGTTCCCACTTACTTTGACGTTGCATTAGAATCCTAAATCCCCTATTCAGTAATAACATTACGGACGAAGAGGAATGTTACGATACGCTTGGCGAGTTATATCGTCTCTCTCTCTCTCTCTCTCTCTCTCTCTCTCTCTCTCTCTCTCTCTGTCTCTTTCCAAAAATACGCGTGGTCTGTTAAAGACTGTGGTAGTTAATGCCCGGTAAATAAATGTTGTTGCAGAGAGAGGCACGATATAATCACGTACGTAGCAGCACTATTCTTCTCACTGTTACGTAAATTCCTTGTGTAACACTGACTTTTTATACTGTTAATTATGATTTGAAATAATGCACGGCAGAGAAAGTAACATTTTTACCAGTCACCAATTTACCCTTAAGGAAGCCTGGGCCTCGAATTATTATTTATTTTCTTTGCTTTCGTTGTGTATTTTTAATGAAAACTTGACTGCCAAAAAGAAAAAAAAAAGTTTTTCCTCATATCAAGACACTAAAAGTTTTTATCGTGTGGATTGAGCCAGAACATCACGTGGTTTGTTATATTTCACGTAATGGACTGCCAGTGCACTGTTACGACAAAAAAATGGTAGATGGCCAATGATAAAACTTGAGTTCTAACTATAATTAATGATTTCCACTTAATTACATTCACATGGAAGGAGAGGTATGAAATGAGATTAAAAGGGAAAATGCTTTTTATAGATATTTTGTGAAAAAACTTACGTACAATTAACAAAATCTTGCATTCAGAAGCAACCTTGTACCAAAGTGTCTAATAGTTTCGAGAGCGGACACCAGAATGATCATCTTATTCATCCAAGTCTTTATCCCAAAATTATTCGGAAATTCCATGACATGATATACTCCTAGTCTTTGTTACCTTTAATATTTTTTACATAGAAATATATTTGTTCTTAATATTTTTATGTTCAAAACACGTAAAAGTGGGGAGTCCAAAATAAAATTTCATCGTTGACAGCACATTTAAATACATAAGAACGCATACTTTTATTCGTTACTGACGCAGTTTACTTGTGCTTATCGTAGCACTCTGGTTTTCAGAAGGCTTTTCAGGAGGCGGTACAAGGTCCGCAGCGAATGTGAAAGGTAAAGGAGTAGCGAAGTGTGACGGAAACGTAGAAAAAGACGTACTTGATCACTGACCCGGGTAACGGCTGCGAAGTGGGACAAAAAGACGGGTGAGTTTCAATTAGCTGGCTGCAGCGGATTCCTGGGAACGCCGTTAATAGAGCTGTCACAGTGCGCCGGTAGAGCAGGAGTTTGGGCAGGGCACGAGAGGAGAGGGACAGCCGACGCGCGTGTTGGTTGCGTGTAGCACGGCTGACCGTGCCGCGTGCCGGCGCGGCGTCCCATTCACAGCACTGGCCGGTTGGGCAGCGCCGAGGCGAGACGCGACCGCCGGGTCCGTCTCTGTTCTCTGGTGTAGGAGGGTGGGACCGTGAGGGAGGGGGGGGGGGGGAGAGGGGAAGGCTCTGCTCCCAGGCAAAAACACATGCCCATCGCTGCCTTCTGCACCCTTCTCACCTGCGTTCCGCCAGCACGTGGCGAAACGTGCGTGCATCCTGAACGCTATAGCATCACGCCGGTATTGACCTAGAGCTTGTAATGTCTCCTAGCAAAACGCATATTATATGTGGTAAAGAAGGAGAAAGGAATAATTGAACTGGATGATTGTAATTGCGTGGACAACTATTGTGTGAACTTTATGTAATAAAGAGAAACCATTATGTGCCAAGTTTTATACTTGTATAGAATTATGTACCGATTTTTTTAAAAAGATATTACCTGTGTCTGCGAGTACTGAAACCGCCACAGACGATACTTATTAAATATCAAAGAAAGATGAGAATATGTGCAGCGCGGGATTAGCCGAGCAAGCAATGGCGTAGCGGGCGTGAGTCCCTTACATCCGGCCTACTCGATCTCCTAGTTCCAGCGTCCCTCACACCTCCGGTGGCGGTGGGCAACATTACCCCACATTTTGCGCATGTATCAACATTTATCGTGGAACTTAGTTATAACAGAGACGAGCTTCCGCGCACGAGACCGCCATGCGCGAAGGATTTTTTTTTTTTTATGCCGGCCGCGGTGGTCTCGCGGTTCTAGGCGCGCAGTCCGGAACCATGCGACTGCTACGGTCGCAGGTTCGAATCCTGCCTCGGGCATGGATGTAAGTGATGTCCTTATGTTAGTTAGGTTTAAGTAGTTCTAAGTTCGAGGGAACTAATGACCACAGCAGTTGAGTCCCATAGTGCTCAGAGCTATTTGAACCATTTTGATTTTTTATGTTTGGCTGTTACGACGGGTGAGTCGTAATGTCATTCAACTCAAACACCCAAGTTGCACTGGCCGAAGATATGGAGACATGTGCACCAAATATTCCTTCCTACCTTCGTTCGGGCACTGTGGTTCTCTGTCGCCTGTGGCAAGTTCAACCCCAACCAACGGCTCCATGCAATTGGACTAGTGGACACTCCACTATGCCCGAAATGTCGCCAAGTGGATGACGACCATCACCGCTTTACTTGTATCGCGGTGGAGGACGTCTGGCTCCTAGGAAGACAGATGGTGGCTTGCTACCTCCGTCTGACTCCGCAACATATTACACCTGCTTCCTTCTTACATCCGGAGAGTGACTACTTTCCGGCGACTAAATCACAGTTGATCATCTGGGTCAAAGGTTGGACGATCGCGTACCTCTATTGCGATGCTGCCAAGTCGCGACTTGACGTATTTCTTGCAGCAAGCCCACAATGAGGTTCATAGATGGTCACACTATCGGAAAACCTTTGCCAACTATCTTGAGGCAGTCTTCCTCTACCCCTACGCAGTTGGGATGTGCCGAGTGCAGTCGGTGTGCTCATTTGACAGCTGATAATGAACCTCACGATTCTCTCACCGCTCAATATGTAATGCACATACTATACCATGAAATGATCTACATGTTCCTTTTAACAGAGTGATCTTTATGGAAAATAAATAAATAAAAACAAAAAAAAGCTGTCCAGGGCGCTGCAGTCATGGACTGTGCGGCTGGTCCTGGCGGAGATTGGAGTCCTCCCTCGGGCATGGGTTTGTGCGTGTGTGTGATAATTTAGGTTAAGTAGTGTGTAAGCTTAGGGACTGATGACCTTAGCAGTTAAGTCCCACAAGATTTCACACACATTTGAACATTTTTTTGAGAGTGTGTCGCAACGAGTATAAATAGTAATAACCGAGCATTCATATCTCTTTCGTCTTCTTGGATCTACGTGAGCCCTGTGACGCTATATTGTATACTTGTCTGGATTCTTTTGTCAAGATTGAGAGAAGGGCGCCATGAGGTACTGATTTCTAAAGGTGTGTAATAATTTAATCTGTCTGTATGCTTTGAATAGAGTTACTTAGTGAAAACTTGCATTATGACTTGTAATAAGCTTGCCTGGTATTTTATCCCATCCTTTTAAGACGTTTTGCAGGGCAGAGCAGCAGATTTTATGATGTGTTTCACAGGTGGACGCGGGCTGCGGATGATATATTATTAACAGTGCAAAAAGATAATTTACCTTCATGACATAAAAGAAAATTTGCTGTGCGTAGTGCTGGTCTGGCAAACGTTATACTAAAAACATCTTTTTCTCTGATGATAGTCTCATGTTCTCGTGTTAGTCGTGGTACTTGTTGGTGTTTTACTGTTGACAAAAATCCACTGCAAAATTTTGATGTTGAACAAACATTGCGTACTGTAACATCAGTATTGATAACGAAATAATTTTCAGTAACCTTTTAAATAACTGTAAGGTAAGGAAGGTATGTTGAAATTTATGGCGAGTTACAGTAACGAAAAAATGTTCCTTTAATAGAAAGCCAGATCCAGAATGACAAGAACATATTATATAATTTGTTTTGTTGAAATTCAAAGATCCAAAAAATGCGCGGCTTGTGGCGGAATGGTTACACGACAATAACATCCCTGTAATGCACTGGCTTAGCACAGAGTCCTGAATCCTATAGAACACCTCACCGACTGACATCGATACCTCTCCTCAGTACAGCACTCCGTGAAGAATGGGCTGCCATTCCGCAATAAACCTTCCATCTACATCTACATCTACATCTACATGACTACTCTGCAATTCACATTTAAGTGCTTGGCAGAGGGTTCATCGAACCACAATCATACTATCTCTCTACTATTCCACTCCCGAACAGCGAGCGGGAAAAACGAACACCTAAACCTTTCTGTTCGAGCTCTGATTTCTCTTATTTTATTTTGATGATCATTCCTACCTATGTAGGTTGGGCTCAACAAAATATTTTCGCATTCGGAAGAGAAAGTTGGTGACTGAAATTTCGTAAAAAGCTCTCGCCGCGACGAAAAACGTCTATGCTGTAATGACTTCCATCCCAACTCGTGTATCATATCTGCCACACTCTCTCCCCTATAACGCGATAATACAAAACGAGCTGCCCTTCTTTGCACCCTCTCGATGTCCTCCGTCAATCCCACCTGGTAAGGATCCCACACCGCGCAGCAATATTCTAACAGAGGACGAACGAGTGTAGTGTAAGCTGTCTCTTTAGTGGACTTGTTGCATCTTCTAAGTGTCCTGCCAATGAAACGCAACCTTTGGCTCGCCTTCCCGACAATATTATCTATGTGGTCCTTCCAACTGAAGTTGTTTGTAATTTTAACACCCAGGTACTTAGTTGAATTGACAGCCTTGAGAATTGTACTATTTATCGAGTAATCGAATTCCAACGGATTTCTTTTCGAACTCATGTGGATCATCTCACACTTTTCGTTATTTAGCGTCAACTGCCACCTGACACACCATACAGCAATCTTTTCTAAATCGCTTTGCAGCTGATACTGGTCTTCGGATGACCTTACTAGACGGTAAATTACAGCATCATCTGCGAACAACCTAAGAGAACTGCTCAGATTGTCACCCAGGTCATTTATATAGATCAGGAACAGTAGAGGTCCCAGGACGCTTCCCTGGGGAACACCTGATATCACTTCAGTTTTACTCGATGATTTGCCGTCTATTACTACGAACTGCGACCTTCCTGACAGGAAATCACGAATCCAGTCGCACAACTGAGACGATACCCCATAGCTCCGCAGCTTGATTAGAAGTCGCTTGTGAGGAACGGTGTCAAAAGCTTTCCGGAAATCTAGAAATACGGAATCAACTTGAGATCCCCTGTCGATAGCGGCCATTACTTCGTGCGAATAAAGAGCTAGCTGCGTTGCACAAGAGCGATGTTTTCTGAAGCCATGCTGATTACGTGTCAATAGATCGTTCCCTTCGAGGTGATTCATAATGTTTGAATACAGTATATGCTCCAAAACCCTACTGCAAACCGACGTCAATGATATAGGTCTGTAGTTAAATGGATTACTCCTACTACCCTTCTTGAACACTGGTGCGACCTGCGCAATTTTCCAATCTGTAGGTACAGATCTATCGGTGAGCGAGCGGTTGTATATGAGTGCTAAGTAGGGAGCTATAGTATCAGCGTAATCTGAAAGGAACCTAATCGGTATACAATCTGGACCTGAAGACTTGCCCGTATCAAGCGATTTGAGTTGCTTCGCAACCCCTAAGGTATCTACTTCTAAGAAACTCATGCTAGCAGATGTTCGTGTTTCAAATTCTGGAATATTCCATTCGTCTTCCCTGGTGAAGGAATTTCGGAAAACTGCGTTCAATAACTCCGCTTTAGCGGCGCAGTCGTCGATAACAGTACCATCGGCACTGCGCAGCGAAGGTATTGACTGCGTCTTGCCGCTTGTGTACTTTACATACGACCAGAATTTCTTCGGATTTTCTACCAAATTTCGAGACAATGTTTCGTTGTGGAACCTATTAAAGGCATCTCGCATCGAAGTACGTGCCAAATTTCGCGCGTCTGTAAATTTTAGCCCATCTTCAGGATTTCGCGTTCTTCTGAACTTCGCATGCTTTTTCCGTTGCCTCTGCAACAGCGTTCGGACCTTTTTTGTGTACCACGGGGGATCCGTTCCATCTCTTACCAATTTATGAGGTATGAATATCTCAATTGCTGTTGCTACTATATCTTTGAATTTGAGCCACATCTCGTCTACATTCGCATAGTCAGTTCGGAAGGAATGGAAATTGTCTTTTAGGAAGGCTTCTAGTGGTACTTTATCAGCTTTTTTAAATAAAATTATTTTGCGTTTGTTTCTGATGGATTTGGAAGAAATGGTATTGAGCCTAGCTACAATGACCTTGTGATCACTAATCCCTGTATCAGTCATGATGCTCTCTATCAGCTCTGGATTGTTTGTGGCCAAGAGGTCAAGTGTGTTTTCGCAACCATTTACAATTCGCGTGGGTTCGTGGACTAACTGCTCTAAATAATTTTCGGAGAATGCATTTAGGACAATCTCGGAAGACGTTTTGTGCCTACCACCGGTTTTGAACAAGTATTTTTGCCAACATACCGAGGGTAGGTTGAAGTCCCCACCAACTATAACCGTATGAGTGGGGTATTTATTTGTTACGAGACTCAAACTTTCTCTGAACTGTTCCGCAACTGTATCATCGGAGTCTGGGGGTCGGTAGAAGGAGCCAATTATTAACTTAATTCGGCTGTTAAGTATAACCTCCACCCACACCAATTCGCACAGAGTATCTACTTCGACTTCACTACAAGATAAACCACTACTGACAGACACCAACACTCCACCACCAATTCTGCCTAATCTATCTTTCCTGAACACCGTCTGAGACTTCGTAAAAATTTCTGCAGAACTTATTTCAGGCTTTAGCCAGCTTTCTGTACCTATAACGATATCCGCTTCTGTGCTTTCTATTAGCGCTTGAAGCTCAGGGACTTTTCCAGCGCAACTACAACAGTTTACAACTATAATTCCGACTGTTCCTTGATCCAAGCACGTCCTGTAATTGCCAAGCACCCTTTTACATTGCAGCCCATCCCGCACTTTCCCGAGGCCTTCTAACCTAAAAAACCGCCCAGTCCACGCCACACAGCCTCCGCTACCCGTGTAGCCGCCAGTTGAGTGTAGTGAACTCCTGACCTATTCAGCGGAACCCGAAACCCCACCACCCTATGGCGCAAGTCAAGGAATCTGCAGCCAATACGGTCGCAAAACCGTCTGAGCCTCTGATTCAGACCCTCCACCCGGCTCTGCACCAAACGTCCGCAGTCGGTTCTGTCAACGATGCTGCAGATGGTGAGCTCTGCCTTCATCTCGTAAGCAAGACCGGCAGCCTTCACCAAATCAGATAGCCGCTGGAATCCAGAGAGAATTTCCTCAGATCCAAAGCGACACACGTCATTAGTGCCGACAAGTGCCACCACCTGCAGCTGGCTGCACCCTGTGCTCTTCATGGCATCCGGAAGGACCCTTTCCACATCAGGAATGACTCCTCCCGGAATGCACACGGAGTGCACACTGGATTTCTTCCCCTCCTTAGCCGCCATATCCCTAAGGGGCCCCATTACGCGCCTAACATTGGAGCTCCCAACTACCAGTAAGCCCAACCTCTGCGATTGCCCGGACCTTGAAGGCTGAGAATGATCCTCTGAAACAGGGCAGGCAGCTGCATCTGGCTCAGCCAGAGACAGTGCCTGAAACCGGTTTGTCAGACGCACCGGGGAGGCTTTCTGGTCAGCTTCCGGGGACGCCTTTCGCTGCCTGCCACGCCTTGGAACGACCTCCCAATCAACCACAGGCGAGGGCTCAGCTCCACTGCGGGCAGCAACCGGGGCAACCACAGCGGCAGACCGATCTGGGGACAGACGGGACGAGGTTGACATCCCCGTGATACCCGAGTCCGGCTCCCCACAGTGGTGCCCATTGGCAACAGCCTCAAGCTGCGCGACCGAAGTCAGCGCCGATTGCAGCTGTGAGCGAAGGGATGCCAAGTCAGCCCTCATCCGAACACAGCAATCGCAGTCCCTGTCCATTCTAATCGATGTTTAACAACAGTTACTGAAACACGAGTCGGTGCCTAGATAACGCAAGCGGAACACGCAAAGAATGTATCAACTAACCTGTACAAATGCCTAACGACTGCGCTACAATCTGCTGAATTTACGATTACAGTAACTAAAACTCGAAATTGCACCTCCTATACGAAACTCACACGCAATTTAAATAAGAATCTACGAAGTAAACACTAAAGCGCGATGCTTCAACTGACCAATACTATAATACGCCCTAAATATATGAATTAAACAATGCAAGTACCCAAAAACACGCAAAGAAATTAATTAAACTATGTAACAAATAAGTAAGCTAGGGTTATACGACTAGCTGCTGCAGCTGCTTATCCAACGGCGGCAGGGAGCACACTGACTGACCAACCGACTCTGGCCGTTCACAACAAAAACAGAAGACAGACGACTACGCGAATTTGCACTATTCAGGTACTAAGGCGCGATGCTACAACCCTCAAATACTATAATACGCCCGAAATATACGAATTAAACAATGCAAGTACCCAAAAACACGCAAAGAAATTAAACTATGTAACAAATAAGAAGCTAGGGTTATACGGCTTGCTGCTTCCACAACCTGATCGAACGTATGCCTGCAAGAGTTGAAGGCTAGGAGTGGACCAACACCATATTGAATTCCATCATTACCGATGGAGAGCGCCACGAACTTTTAAGTTATATTCAGACAGGTTGAAACCTCCTCATAGAAAAATTTATGAATTACTGTGCTGGTAAACCCGTTACGTTATTTGATTTTCAAACAGCTGAGCAAAACTGAAAGTACTCATACATTTCTCTCTTTACTTATTCTGATCATCACTAAACTGACACATAATATTTTTAACGCAACGCGATCTGACTTTCAATAATCCGTAAAAATAATGGCCGTGACTGACAATAACCCATACCTTTCACGAATCACTTACCTCACAAAAATCTTAAAAAAAAAGCGGTTCAAATGGCTCTGAGCACTATGGGACTTAACATCTGAGGTCATCAGTCCCCTAGAACGTAGAACTATTTAAACCTAACTAACCTAAGGACATCACACACATCCATGCCCCAGGCAGGATTCGAACCTGCGACCTTAGCGGTCACGCGGTTCCAGACTGAAGCGCCTAGAACCGCACGGCCACACCGGCCTGCCCAAAAATCTTCGTTACTCGAACTACTGGAATACAGCGAGCTCCAATACTGCTAGCTGAATAAAGGATTCTAACAATTGAAGGCACTTAGTACTGATAGGCATAGTTACCAAATGAAAGATTTTGATGGAGAACAAACAATGTATTTACCTTTATAGTGTTCCAAAATCATTACATACATATAATCAGTTCATGACATTCAGTCTTACAAATTTACTGTTTCTGATGGACACACGTCTAGATCATCCGCTCTCAAAATTCTGCCATGTCTCTCCCCATATCCATCACTGCTGGCAGCTCACCTCCAACTGCGCAACGCTACGCGCTGTTCACATCCAACTGCCCAACACTACAATAGCAAAATATTCCTAGAATGCAAACCAGCCACAGAGTGCAGACAGTCAGTGATTTTCATACAGAGCGCTACGTGGCGTTACCAACATAAAAACCTAAACAGCCTACTTACAAGGTGTCCGGATACTTTTGATCACGTAGTGTACATTGCGGCAGTCGGGATCTCTAAGATTTTTACCTGTTATCGACATTGATTCTGAGAAGATATCGGTAGCAGGGATTCCAAGACTTTCAAGTATATTTTAATTTTGGGTTTGAAGTCATATTACAAATCACAAAAAGTGTGATGTAATTACTAATTAACGATTTTCTAATTTGTTTTCCATTACTAATACTGTGAAAGCTTGCTTGCTCCTCTAGACCAATGAGAACCATCCTGTAAGTTTTCATTAGTAATCCTGCCAATGTCGAAATATGTGACACAAATGGCCGTACCTTTTGATTGCATTGACTTGGAAGCTTCACTCTTTTACGCCTTAAAGTAACCGTAGCGTTTGATATGCGCATTGGCGCACACAGTGCTGGTGGAGGTAGGGGAGAGTCAGGAAGCGACACAGGTGCCTGGAAGAATCTGATATTCACTAACCGAGCTCACCCACTTCCACGCCACACAGATGCATGCGGTAGTCCACTATCAATCTGCAGAAGGGGAGACCACGTAATGGATACTGTGTCTTCCAAATTATTTTAGGACTGACAGCTCTGAAGGAACTGGTGGGGCGAGGATGACGAGAAAGGCAGGACGAGGCACGGCAGGCGTTTCGCCAACACCACAAGGAGAGCAGTCGCAGTTGCCGGACCCCCGACCCCACCACTACAACTATACCTGCTTGCACTACGCTGCGGTTTCAGGCGGTTTTCTGTCCATTGGGATCTTCCGTTGCGCACTAAGTTTTGTTTGTTTAAAGTACAGTTGTGGGATTAATATTTTATCTCTTATTGCAAATGTTTGATGTGTGTTTTTGTGTGATACGGAACTATCAGAAGCAACTTCGTCGAATGTCCTATGGAAGTGTTCGATGTCGTTCTGCTCGAGGTCAGTCGATAGAAATCATTTATGCATCCTGTGCCTACACAGTCAGCAGTTTGTCTCGATAAAGATCCAAACGATTCAGCTGTTGTTGACAAGACATCCACCGATACAAAGCAAAACAGATGATGATTTGCTTCAGCGTCGAAGTAAAGAGCTTATCGAGTCAATATCTCTCCAAAAACCGCGATTCAACACAAACGAAATCGACGAGCAAGCAAAAACGTACGGGCATACGATCTTGTCACAGCCATTTCAAGCCAAGAGAATTGATATTGACCCAAAGAATAACAGAAGTATTCAGCAATGATATAAATATGGCTTTCGGAACAGACAAATGTAACAAAAATAGCATAGTCACGGGAAAACACACTAAACAAGAAGATTACTATTGGATAACCACAGCGACTGCATAGAAGCGATGGAAAAAACAGACGCCTATAAATGTCTAGGATACAGACAAAAAATAGGAACAGATAACACAAATATTAAAGAAGAACTAAAAGAAAAATATAGACAAAGACTAACAAAAATACTAAAAACAGAATTGACAGCAAGAAACAAGACAAAAGCTATAAATATTTATGCTATACCAATATTGACCTATTCATTTGAAGTAGTGAAATGGAGTAACACAGAACTAGAAGCAATACACTTACACCATCACAATGCCACAAATATAGAATACATCACATACATTCAGCAACACGAAGATTTACATTAAACAGAATTTAAGAAAATTCTTTATAGAACGAGCAGAAACTAGCAAAATACACAAAGCAATCACTCGTATAAATACATCGGGTTCACCATTGCAGTTTCATAACCACTTCTACAGCCCTTTAGATCACATAACATCAACAAAGAAAGTAAATTGGAAAAAGAAAACACTACATGGCAAGCACCCGCGTCATCTAACACAGCCACACATCGATCAAGATCCATCCAACACATGCCTAAGAAAAGGCAATGTATACAGTGAGACGGAAGGATTCATGATTGCAATACAGGATCAAACAATAAACACCAGATATTACAGCAAGCATATTATTAAAGATCCCAATACCACAACAGATAAATGCAGACTTCGTAAATAACAAATTGAAATAGTAGATCACATCACAAGCGGATGTACAATACTAACAAATACAGAGTACACCAGAAGACATGACAATGTAGCAAAAATAGTAATTCAACAACTTGCCACACAACATAAACTAATAAAACAACACGTTCCCACATACAAGTATGCACCACAAAATGTATTGGAGAATGATGAATACAAATTATACTGAAACAGAACCATTATAACTGATAAAACAACACCACATGACAAACCTGACATCATACTTACCAATAAAAAGAAGAAATTAACACAACTAATCGAAATATCCATATCCAATACAACAAATATACAGAAGAAAACAGGAGAAAAAATTGAAAAATACATCCAACTGGCTGAGGAAGTAAAGGACATGTGGCATCAGGATAAAGTTGACATTATACGAATTATAATATCAACTACAGGAGTCATACCACACAATATCCACCAGTACACCAACGCAATACAACTACATCCAGAAATCTGTAATTATTGATACATGTTCAATACAGTAAAAAGGAAGTCACGCTTGATCAAGGTTCGTGTCGCTTTCCATTTTAAACCAGACATAACGTCTGAGAAAGGAAAGAAACAATAATAATAATAAAGAGGCAGTGTGTAGGCGACGAAGTCAGCTCCGAATACAGGAAGAAAGATGTCGGGAAAACGACGTACGCAGAATATCATAGAAAAATCATAGCAGAATGGTTATAGAAAAAAAATCTGTACAGGAAATGAGCATGTCATGAAATAACGACAGTTTCACTTCAAGCATCTGGGATAGCGTCTAGAATAGTGTCAGTAGAGTTTTTCTGTTTTAATTTTAAAAAAAGGTGTATAGGCGGATCCGGCTGAATATTTGGTGTGTATGGTTTAAGCACAAGCATAGCAATATTATATTTTCCTATAAATAATAAGGCCGTTAGCAGCAACAGAGCCCGAGTGATTTTTATCTCAACAACTCAGTCTTAATCATATAAAAGTACTGCCTCTCACTGTTTGCATTTAACTGGTCTACTACTGACGAAGTGCATTTTTAATATTTATGTAATACTCTTCTTTCTTCCTAAATAATAGCTCTACTCTTGTTGCTACCGAAATGATAAGTTTTCCAACCTCGAATAACAAGAATGATCATTTTGTTACGTTACAAATAAGTTGAAAACATAATCAGAAAACATAACAACGGGTAATTTTATATACCAAGCATTTTGTTACTTGCAATGAAACAAAACGGGTGAATGCAAAAGTTTTTAGCTCTAATGATGCTGTGGTGCAGATTTCCGACAGAGATCCCTTTTGGAGGAGATGAAAATATGATGTCTTCATAAAATTTCGCTTGATAGTTTCATCTAAATGCAATAATGAATCCCATGTGCCAAAAATTCGGTGACATCCTCAGGACATGAATTTTCGTAAAATATGCCGACTCACCTTCAGAATGTGCTAGCACAATTGAAACTAATATGAAATGACAGTGCGGCTCGTCCAGAACACACTGATGCGATTTCCTTTTCTGTAAGTTGTTTGTGAATTTGTGCGAGCTGAATTAAATTAAAGATTACGCGTGTGTTGTGTGCTGCTACTCTTCTCTGCGTATCCACGTGTTCTTGCCGAAGTGTTAACCCAAAATAATTCTGATCAGACTGTAGCAGCAGTTTGTCATGAAATCTCAAATTCTCAAAACTGTTGTCTAGGATTACATCAGGAGGCAAGGCCCCAGCTGCCCGAGACTGTGACCTTGTGTGTGTGTGTGTGTGTGTGTGTGTGTGTGTGTGTGTGTGTACGTTGTCTATGTTCGACAACGACCTTGTTGGCCGAAAGTCACTTTCCGATATTTTGTTGGTTTCATTGATAAGTTTGGCTTCTGTATGTCCATAGACGACCTGGTGAAATGTCGCAAAAGCAGTTATTCTGCAAAAGCATACCTCTCCAACTTCTGGAACCATAGCGTGGTTACTACTAAATATGGCAACAGGACTGATACGGTATAGGGAGACTGAATGCTCGCAGTTACGGTAAACCCTTGACCAGGGGATCAAATGCAATTTTCCAGCAGGATAATGCAAGACCACACAGTTCAGTTCACACCTCAAACGCCTTAACGAATGTACGGGTCGTTCTGCGGCCTGAGCGAGTCCCTGATTTGACACATGTGGATCATTTCAGGGATACGATGGGGAGGCGTATCCTCTCATACCATCCTGCAGCCACTGCCCTTCATGAACTGGCACAGCATGTGTTGCAGGTGTGGCAAGAAATTCCACAAGATGAAATTCGGAAGTTGCTTCTGTGCCACAACGAACGGAAGAGTGTATTCGTGTACCTGTTGGGACTCACACCTCACAGTGATGTTTACGATGGGTATCAGCTATGAATGAAAATTTGATCATTTTAATAAAAGTTACGTGGTGGATAAATGTGGGACCGGTGCTTTCCATTTCTGCGACGCACCAGGTGCAAAATATTTTATGAATAACGTTCTTCGGTGCGTCCCTGAGTGCCATATATCGTGGTCGCCAATGTTCTACTAAGGGTGGCGCCACCTACTAGTCTCGGAGACAGCAACCGTGATGGGCGGCGCTTGCGCCGTGGACTGAACGGTGGGCTATATAGGACGTAGATTTGCAGCCTGGCGAAGCCCATGAGCAAACAGGCCGCGGCGCAACGTCACGAAGGTAGGCCAGAGCTCGCTCCCTCGCTTAACTCATCAGGCAAAATGCATTTCTAAACCTGTTAACTGACAACTGGGTATGTACGTACTAACGAGAACTGCATCTTCTACTGGAATATACTATTTCACTACTGGCCATTAAAATTGCTACGCCACGAAGATGACATGCTACAGATGAGAAATTTAACCGACAGGAAGAAGACGCTGTGATATGCAAATAATTAGGTTTTCAGAACATTCACAGAAACTTGGCGCCAATGGCGACACCTACAACGTGATGATATAAGAAAGTTTCCAACCGATTTCTCATACACAAACAGCAGTTGACCGCGTTGCCTACTGAAACATTGTTGTGATGCCTCGTGTAAGGCGGAGAAATGCCTACCATCACGGTTCCGACTTTGATAAAAGTCGGATTGTAGCCTATCCCGATTGCGGTTTATCGTATCGCGACACCGCTGCTCGCGTTGGTCGAGATCCAATGACTGTTAGCAGAATATGGAATCGGTGGGTTCAGGAGGGTAATACGGAGCGCGGTGCTGGATCGCAACAGCCTCGTATCACTAGCAGTCGAGCTGACAGGCATCTTATCCGCATGGCTGTAACGGATCGCGCAGCCACGTCTCGATCCCTGAGTCAACAGATGGGGACGTTTGCAAGACAACAACCATCTGCACGAACAGTTCGACGACGTTTGCAGCAGCATGGACTACCAGCTCGGAGACCATGGCTGCGGTTCCTTGACGCTGCATCACAGACAGGAGCGCCTGCCATGATGTACTCAGCGACGAGCCTGGGTGCACGAATGGCAAAAAGTTATTTTTTCGGATGAATCCAGGTTCTGTTTACAGCATCATGATGGTCGCATCTGTGTTTGCCGACATCGCGGTGAACGCACATTGGAATCGTCTATTCGCCATCACCATACTGGCGTATCACACGGCGTGATGGTATGGGATGCCATTTGTTACAACTCTCCGTCACCTCTTGTTCGCATTGACGGCACTTTGAACAGTGGACGTTAGATTTCAGGTGTGTTACGACCCGTGGATCTACCCTACATTCGATCCCTGCGAAACCCTACATTTCGGCAGGATAATGCAGGACCGCATGTTGCAGGTCCTGTACAGGCCTTTCTGGATACAGAAAATGTTCGACTGCTGCCCTGGCCAACACATTCTCCAGATCTCTCACCAATTGCAAACGTCTGGTCAATGGAGGGCGAGCAACTGGCTCGACTCAATAGGCCAGTCACTACTCTTGATGAACTGTGGTATCGTGTTGAAGCTGCATGGGCAGCTGTACCTGTACACGCCGTCCAAGCTCTGTTTGAGTGAATGCCCAGGCGCATCAAGGCCGTTATTACGGCCAGAGGTGGTTGTTCTGAGTACTGATTTTTCAGGATCTATGCACCCAAATTGCCTGAAAATGTAATCACACGTTAGTTCTATTATAATATATTTGTCGAATAAATATCCGTTTATCTTCTGCATTTCTTCTTGGTGTAGCAATTTTAATGGCCAGTAGTGTGTTAAAGTCTTACTGATTGCTACCTGCCTAACAAAATTTAAAATCAATTCTCGACATAAATGGTATGACGGTTTGTTTGTAGCATTTGCTCTTATTCGGAACAGTCCCCATTTCATACAAGATGCGGTGCGTTATGCAACTGATTATGATTTTGAAATGGTTTTAATTTTATTGTACAGCAGTACAGGTGTGACAAATCATTACTAGGCCCACGCACTTTCAATCATGTAGGACTAATAACAGTGAAATTCCATATTAGTGGTTTGCAGTAGAAGGAGCGATTTTCATTTGTACTTACAAACCCAGTTACGAGTTAAAAGGTGTAGAAACGCAGTTTTCCTGCTGAGTTGAGCGAGCGGGCGAGCTCGGCCTACCTTCGTGACGTACGCACCGCGGGCTGTCTTTCTCGTGGGCCTCGGTAGCCTGGCGTCAGTTCTCAGCGGGACTAATCAGCGAAGCAGCATTCTCCTGAAGATGGTGACCCGTTGGATCGCCGAAATATCGAGTCAAGTTGATTTGAGGATCCGGCAGCAAACCCGAAGAAACTTTTATGAGATATTACGCCGGGAAAACCTACGAGGCCATACGCAAAATATTTTGTCTCGCGAGCCCTCCTCAAGGCATTCCTTGGGCTGTCCAGGCTGGTGGTGGGTTGGGGGCTGCATATGAAACCCGAGCCCCGTGTTCCCGCCTGGCGCAAGGCCTACCTGCCTGCACGCCAGCAGGGCGCGTTCACGCTGCTTACCCGCTGACACGACGTGCAGGGGCTGTTGTTTGAGGTCTGTTCCCTCTCGGGAGCCTCGTAAACGTCCCTCCATGCAGCGTAGCGCAGGCTGTGCGCGCGCTCTTCAGATGCTGGGAACGTCGCATTCCGATCTCTCATAAAGGCAGCCACGTAAAACGTGACTCACTTGTACGAGCGGGTTATTCTCCCGTAGAAGCCCTCTAGACGCTATTCTCTGTTGAAGACCGTGATGAGATATACACTGAAACATCATGACGTATACCATACAGCAAGGCAGCTGAGAAACAAACAGTAACAAGCGCGGTGCTCCGACTTACGATACAGGGAGGTGAAGCAGACCCGTACTGAATCCGGACCAGCCAGCCCGCGCTTAGTTTTTAAGCCGTTTTTTTTTTCAGGCTCCTTTAAACACGTGAAGAGCTTTCGAAATGTGGTGCTACAGAAGAATGCTGAAGGTTAGATGGGTAGATCACATAACTAATGAGGAGGTATTGAATAGAACTGGGGAGAAGAGTAGTTTGGGGCACAACTTGACTAGAAGAAGGGATCGGTTGGTAGGACATGTCCTGAGGCATCAATGGATCACCAATTTAGTACTGGAGGGCAGCGTGGAGGGTAAAAATCGCAGAGGAAGACCAAGAGATGAATACACTAAGCAGATTCAGAAGGATGTAGGTTGCAGTAGGTAGTGGGAGATGAAGAAGGTTGCACAGGATAGAGTAGCATGGAGAGCTGCATGAAACCAGTCTCAGGACTGAAGGCCAAAACAACAACAACAATAACAAACTTAAAAGTAAATCTATGAAAATTGCTATTTTACTAGTTAGTTATATGTAAAGAAATACGTGTTACGGGAGTAACTTTCTACGGAAGTACCACCACAAGAACACAAAAGACATGATAAATAAAATGTTAGGCTCTAGCTAACAGCATCGCTTTTTGGTCGGACATACGTTCGGGAAAGACTATGCTTCTATGACCATCGAGGAAAGTTTAGAAGATGTTGCAATTTGTGAACAACATAAGAAATCGATAAAAGAAAAAAAAAAAAAAGAAGAAAACAAGAATCGTTGTAGACCTTAGAGTCTAGGCGAGCGAAGAGGCGGGCAATAAGCTAGCAGATACTATATTTCCATGATGAGCTCTCCCAACTGCTGCATGCACACGAACACGCACGCACGTCTCCACGTGAGAGCACATCGCGCGTAATCAGTAGTCGGCGCGCAGCGAAGCGATGCCGGCGAGCAGCCGGCGGGTGGCTGGCTGGTCGGCCCCTGGTCGGGTCGGATCGGTAAAGCGGGCGTCCGCTGGCAGCAGACCGGCAAAACGTGTTTGCCACAGATAATGGAGCGCAAATTAAAACTAGATAGCAATTTGGCGGCGAGTTTACGGGACGAGTGGAGCCGCGCTGCGCCGCGTCCTGCCGCCGGGAGTTCGCTCGCAGCTCCACGCAGGACCAGCCGCGGCCGTCGCCATCGAAACATGTCGAGCAGCGTCCCTCGGGACGCGCTCGCAGTGGTGCAGGGACCACTGGAGGGGCATGCTGCGGTCCAATTCGAAATTCACGCAGGAGCGCGAAAAATGTTGTGTCCAAATAGAATGGCTATTTCGCTCTGCAGCTGAGTGGTCCCTAGTTTTCAAAGACCCTGGAAAATCATAACTGTATGTAGGACCGAGACTCGAGCCCAGCACCTTGTCTTTCACTGTAATGTTCTTACTGACAAGGGAATCTCCCCATCGTACCCCCCTCAGATTTAGTTATAAGTTGGCACAGTGGATACGCCTTGAAAAACTGAACACAGATCAATCGAAAAAACAGGAAGAAGTTGTGTGGAACTATGAAAAAATAAGCAAAATATACAAACTGAGTAGTCCATGCGCAAGATAGGCAACATAAAGGATGGTATGAGCTCAGGAGCGCCTTGGTCCCGTGGTTAGCGTGAACAGCTGCGGAACGGGAGGTCCTTGGTTCAAGTCTTTCCTCCAGTGAAAAGTTTATTTTCGCAAAGTTATGATCTGTCCGTTCGTTCATTGACGTCTCAGTTCACTGTAATAAGTTTAGTGTCTGTGTTTTGCGACCGCACCGCAAAACCGTGCGATTAGTAGATGAAAGGACGTGCCTCTCCAAAGGGAACCGAAAACATTTGATCGCAAGGTCACAGGTCACCCGATTCCTCCACGGGAAAACACGTCTAATATATTCTATACGACACTGGTGACGGCATGTGCGTCACATCACAGGAACATGTTGTCGACCCGCCTAACTTGTACACTTGGCGAATGGTTAAAAAGATTCTTCTACCTTTGCCCGATTTAGGTTTTCTTGTGGACGTGATAATCACTCTAAAAAATGTGATGAAAACATAGTTTGTCACATAAACTGCAACAAATGAATGCAACAGTTTCACTGTCGCACAGTTTTCCCTGTGTTCTGTCAAAACAAATGTTTTTAACGTTTTCAAATTTTTCCGTGTGTAGACTGTCAAATCCTGCATATGTCCAAGAAAATCTGAACATGTCCTGGGATTTTGGAGAGCGAAGTTGATTATGTGTGAGCGACTGAACTTTGATAATTGTCTGAAAATAAAATATTAAACTTTTCACTCTCGTTCCACAGCTGCTCACGCTAACCACGGGACCACGGCGCTCCGGAGCGCACACTATCCTTGATGTTGCCTATGTTGCGCAAGGACTACTCAGTTTGTATATTTTGCTTATTTTTTTTCATAGTTCCACACAACTTCTTCCTGTTTTCTCGATTGATTTAACTAAACCTGAGGGGGCTCGATAGGGAGGTTCCTTGTGAGTAAGGTATCCAGGCGCGACTCAATTTCCAGCTTTAATTTGGCCAGTACGCATCTCTCACTTCGCAACATTACACAAGTCCTGTCGTGTCCCACTGACGAGTCCTGAGAAGGAGTGGAAGGACTGCAATAATGCGCGTTGTAACCGCTCAATGTCATTCAATACGATCACGACGACACCCCTCGAACGACGTTAACACTCGTGGTGTCACTCGCCTTCATACATGGCAGTTGACGTTTGAAAATTCGTGACGCTAGCTCAATGGTCGTCAATTGATTTAAATGTTTTTCCCGGCTTTCTCTTAATTCAATTACTGCCACGGGGGTGAGGAGGAAGAACGCATCCTGGTGGTACCAGCGTTATGATGTTCGATTAATCAGAATGCTTTGCAGTGTTCCAGCGATTCTATTCGAACTCTATGGTGATGTACCGACAAGGACCATTTTCGCAGATAAACATGCAAGTACGTTTCATTACGGTATGTTGATAATGTTTACTTATGGACACATCAGCAAAGGCTCCCTACTACACGTAATAAAGGAAATTATAACATAAAACAAAAAACTCTTCCCCACACCATCTAGACACACACACACACACACACACACACACACACACACACACACATGCACGCGCGCGCACACACACACACACACAGCCAACAAAAAAATTTCGTACCACACCAAAATACAAACACACACACACACACACCCAGAGCACAAAAAAATTATATCACACCAAAACACACACACACACACACACACACACACACACACACACACACTTACATACACAAACGCAGACACAAATGCATACACGAACAGACCACACATACTTCAGTAGTTACACTCATAAGTTCGGCAATAACATTCGATCTTTGGCGAAAACATTTGACAGTCGGCAACAGAAACCAAAACATTACATTAAAACAAACGTTCAGTTCACAGTGCTGTGGAATGTGAAAAAAAACTGCAAATTGGCGTTCATAAGAAGAAGAACAACACCTAAAATGCAACAGGAGCGTAATATGTAAGAAATTGTCCACGCAACCTGTAAGTACAGTTCAAAACATTAATACTTAATAGGAAATACCAACCACCAGAACTGTTTATAACCTATAGACACAGTGACAAAAATGTAAATTAAGTAGCTAACATACGTACATATTTCAGGCCACTGATGATGCCTTGTAGAAAATAAAGGCGAAACGCGTATGGCACTAAAATTGTGTTTTATTCAGTTGCTGTCAGACGGTCCATAAGTAAACATTATCAATATACCGTAATATTTAGACGCAACTGAGGAAGACAGGATTACAAAAGTTGAAGATGCAAGTGCATAATGGATGTTCAGTTTCTCAATATAGTACGTCGCACTCACACATTATACATCCGCTCTAAGAACAATTTCATGCTTTTACATTTTTGGTGTCAAACAGTATTGGTTGGCGAAATATTATGACGATACGTTGCATACAGCTTCCACAGGTATTGTTTATCATGTAGTCAAGACTGCGTAATGAAGCCAAAATCGTGGATAAAATTGAAATGTTTGTTTATTAACACTTCTCTTTTCACTAATTAAATATGAAATATGAATCGGGATTGGAGGTGATGATCCTATCCTTATTTTTTATGTTATTTTTGGTCCCCGTTAATTAATATCTGGTAGTTAATAAGTGACCTATTTTTTATGCTGCCGCGTTGTTTGTATCAGTTACCCCCGCAACCATCCAAGGATAAGATTCTATTAATGTTCCGCGCACACGCGTTTCACCATTTTATAAAATGCAGAATTACGTAAACTATAGCTTTCCGTTGCGCACAACTTTCGTGGGTTCCACAACCATAATAGTTTCCCAAGAGTATTTTTCCCAGCTAACACAAAATTCGAATTACGTTGTCGGATTCATTTTCACTTCACCCGATAATAAACGTCTCTGTTCACTTCGTCACACGTAATGTGTTTTAAACGTGCTTGGAGAGTCTTTAAATAATCTCCTTAACGAATTTCGCAGTCGCGTACCACTTTTTCATCGACTAGCCCGATCGCGATAACTGAAGGTAGAGAGCTCAATAATGTGTTACATGTTCTTTTATATGTATTAAAAAACAAACGCGCCACTATATCTTTCTGTCCCGCTTGGTATTTGCTATTTTGCTTTTTTTTTACTTTTCATTATATTGCTTCTTAGTAATACTGTGCAGTTATTAAAGTTTCGTATTACTTTCCTTTTTTTAAATTCTTCCCCGATTTTAATTAATATGATGCTAATTGACACGCCTGCCCGCAAAGTACCGTTATAGCGTCAAAGGACTTACTTGGCAGGAGGTTTCGTGGTCGTGAGCTGCCTTCTGTGCACTTGCTCCGCGGAAAAGAGGGCTGTAGGGTGAGTTAGAATACGGAACTCGGCTGGGATCTCAGGGTACACGGGATGCAATCATAAATCATTGCATGAGGATATGTACACTGGAAGCACCCGTGGCACATCTGTTTTATAAACAGTATATAAAGTCTACTAACTGCCTTCTTAGTAGTGTAACTTCTCATAAGTCTCTGAGTGTAAGTCCCAATACAGCAGAGGCGGACGCACTAGACCAAGTGTTGACTACATGGAAATGAGTGTAAGTCCCCTCGTGGTTACACAGCACTGCACTACTATCTGACAGCATCATAACTCCAGGTAAACCACATGATCGGTTAACCAGCTGCTCCAACACTATGGCGGTTAGCCTTTTTATAGGCGGTAGTGCGCCGGGCTCCACTTGTTCTAGAAGTTTCCAGTACTCTCGAGCACTGCGTGTGTGTCACGCGGTAGCACGTGATGCCTACGTGACGAACAGGCCGTACTCCGCTATGTCCGCAGTATCCAATGGTTGCGACTGGTAACCGCTCTCGAGCCTCGTGGTCCGGCATAGTCCTCTCTTCTTAGAAAAGTAAACATTGCGCATAAGCTACGGCGGATAGCAACAATTTCCAAGCCTACATCTTACTTGATTTTTAACCCTGTTTTCTATCATTCGCGACAGCCCTCCTGCTTACTCTATCTGATCAAAACGTGTCCGTGGACATTGATACGGGTTGGGCCCACCCCTCGCCTTCGCGACGGCTTTAACTCGGCAGAGGAGCTTTCAATGGCGTCTAGGAATGGTAGACCACTCTCCGTCAACAATCGAAAGCAGACAAGTTAGTGACGTCATACGCTGAGATCTGGAGCGAAGCTTATATCGTAACCCACCGCAAAGATGTTCCTGCAGGTTCAGGTCGGGACACTGGACAGGTCTGTCCGTTTGAGGAATGTTGTTTATATCAATGCGTAGTGTCTGTTCTTTCCGTCATATCCGAGAGAACAACTGTCGTACATGATACGTAAATTTAGGTGGAGAGGGGAAGAAACGCAACGAAAGGGAGGGACCATTGCTGTCAGCTGCATCGAGACATTACCCATAACGAGCGGCGACGAGTGAAAATGTGCACCGGACCGGGATTCGAGACGAGGATCTCCTGCTTACATCTACATCCATATCTGCATCCATACTCAGCAAGCCACCTGACGGTGTGTGGCGGAGGTTCCTTGAGTACCTCTATCGGTTCTCCCTTCTATTCCAGTCTCGTATTGTTCGTAGATAGAAGGATTGTCGGTATGCCACTGTGTGGGCTCTAATCTCTCCGATTTTATCCTCATGGTCTCTTTGCGAGATATACGTAGGAGGGAGCAATATACTGCTTGACTCTTCGGTGAAGTTACGTTCTCGAAACTTTAACAAAAGCCCGCACCGAGCTACTGAGCGTCTCCCCTGCAGAGCCTTCCACTGGAGTTTATCTATCAACTCCGTAACGCTTTCGCGATTACTAAATGATCCTGTAACGAAGCGCGCTGCTCTCCGTTGGATATTCTCTATCTCTTCTATCAACCCTATCTGGTACGGATCCCACAGTGCTGAGCAGTATTCAAGCAGTGGGCGAACAAGCGTACTGCTACCTACTTCCTTTGATTTCGGATTGCATTTCCTTAGGATTCTTCCAATGAATCTCAGTGTGGCTTCTGCTTTACCCACGATCAACTTTATATGGTCACTCAATTTTAAATCACTCCTAATGCCTAATCTCAGATAATTTATGGAATTAACTGCTGCCAGCTGCTGACCTGCTATATTGTAGCTAAATGATAAAGGATCTTTCTTTCTATGAATTCGCAGCACATTACACTTGTCTACATTGACATTCATCTGACATTCCCTGCACCATGCGTCAATTCGCTGCAAATCCTCCTGCATTTCAGTACAATTTTTCATTGTTACAACCTCTCGATGTACTACAACACCATCCGCGGAAAGCCTCAGTGAACTTCCGATGTTATCCACAAGGTCATTTATATATATTGTGAATAGCAACGGTCCTAGACACTCCCCAGCGGACAACTGAAATCACTCTTACTTCGGAAGACTTCTGTCCATTGAGAATGACATGCTGCGTTCTGCTATCTAGGAACTCTTCAGTCCAATCACACAATTGGTCTGATAGTCCATATGCTCTTACTTCGTTCATTAAACGACTGTGGGGAACTGTATCGAACGCCTAGCGGAAGTGAAGAAAAACGGCATCTACCTGTGAACCCGTGTCTATGGCCCTCTGAGTCTCGTGGACGAATAGCGCGAGCTGGGTTTCACACGACCGTCTTTTTCGAAACCCATGCTGATATCCACAGAGTAGATTTCTAGTCTCCGGAAAAGTCGTTATACTCGAACATAATACGTGTTCCAAAATTCTACAACTGATCGACGTTAGAGATATAGGTCTATAGTCCTGCACATCCGTTCGACGTCCCTTCTTGAAAACGGGGATGACCTGTGCCCTTTTCCAATCTTTTGGAACGTTACTAGGCAGGTGCGTTAACCACTGCGCCATCCGGGACACAGCGTTATCGCAACTGCTCAGACTATCTCGGCACACCTCACCGCCGATTCTCTTTAACATCCAGCATCACCTATCCCCAGTCCCGTTCATTTCCTCCATTGACAATGGATCCACCTTCTTCAGTGTGAATGCACAAATACGTCCGACCTCCTACGAGAATCTCAGAGAGCGAACTATCGCATAAGGAATGTTATTGTCGACAAACGATTGCCTCATAGAAACTGCTTTATGACAGAGTGTATGTTCTCGCCTATACAAATATTTATCGCCTTCTAACCAGTCATTACCAGTACGCAGTACACAAAGCTGTAGAACGTTTTCATACCCTTTCGGATTCATCGTTTCTTAAGCGCCATTCTCTAATACTTTCCCCAAACCGAAACCCTTCCATAGGTTTGCCACAGGGTACAGCGTGATTCACCATTCCACATCACTCGCTTCGTCATCCACTGTGCAGTGGCGTCGCTATTAACACCATCTCGGGCATCACTTAGCAATGATTGCAGAATGGCAGCTGGCTCTTATGGTAGAAAAATGTAAATTAATGCGAATGGGCAGGGAAAACAAACCCTTAATGTCCGGATACAGCGTTAGTGGTGTCGCCTACTTGGGACGTTCACGTCGTTTAGATATCTGGCCGCAATGTTGCGAACCGATATGAAATGGAACGAGCATGCGAGGACTGCGGTAGGGAAGGCGGTTTATTGGGTCAAAAATGGTTCAAATGGCTCTGAGCACTATGGGACTTAACATCTATGGTCATCAGTCCCCTAGAACTTAGAACTACTTAAACCTAACTAACCTAAGGACAGCACACAACACCCAGTCATCACGAGGCAAAGAAAATCCCTGACCCCGGTTTATTGGAAGAATTTTAGGAAATTGTAGTTCATCTACAAAGGAGACCGACTACATATATATAGGACGCTAGTGCGACCTAGTCTTGAGCACTGCTCAAATGTTTGGGATCCACACCAGGTCGGATTGAAAGAAAACATCGAAGCAGTTCAGAGGCAAGCTGCTAGACTTGTTACCGGTAGGTTCGACAAGCTTGCAAGTGTTGCGGTTATTCTTCGGGAGCTCAAGTGGGAATCCCTGGAGGGAAACAATCTTTCGAAGACCACTGAACAGGAAGTTTAGAGAATCGGCATTTGAAGCTGACTGCAGGACGATCCTACTGTCGCCAAAGTACATATCGCGTCGGATCACGAAGATAAGATACGGGAATTTGGGGCTGATACAGAGACATATAGACAGACGTTTATTCTATTTGCGAAAGAAAACGAGTAGTCGTAGTATAGGGTACCCTCCGCCTCGCACCGTACGGTGGACTGCGAAATATCTATGTGGATATAGCTGTAAAAATGGGCGAGCTGATCGATCAATGTGCCCAGTTCTTTTTAACTCCTCGTACAGCCATTGCACTCGTTGGACTGCTGGTAGTACTTTGCGTCTCTGGAGTGATTGTTTTTGCTAATTTTATGCGACCTTTTACAAGCACTCAGCGCAATGCTCTAGGAGGGTCGTATGAAAAGTCCGTGCAAAGTCTGTGAGATGGCACCAGCGGCCCGTATCGAGGTCATGTTTAGTCACTAGCATCCTTTGAAAGAACGCACTCCAAGTTTCAGCCATACTCGTCTATTTCCTTATGTTTGGCATTCGTTTCATCAAGGAAGTCGAGTGATTGTAGACGAAAAAGAATTTCGTGTGATGATTAAACATTACTTTATGAAAGGCAAAACGCCTCAGGAGACTAAATAAAAGCTTGATAAACATTACGGTGACTCTGCACCTTCGATTAAAACAGTTTATAAGTGGGCACCATTAATGCCAAACCTTCCGGACGCCCTGTGGAGGTTACGACTCTAAATGGTTCAAATGGCTCTGAGCACTATGGGACTACACATCTCAGGTCATCAGTCACCTAGAACTTAGAACTACTTAAACCTAACTAACCTAAAGACATCACACACATCCATGCCCGAGGCAGGATACGAACCTGCGACCGTAGCGGTCACGTAGTTCCAGACTAAAGCGCCTAGAACCGCTCGGTCACAACGGCGGACGCTACGATTCTAGAAATCATTGCTAAAATCTATGATATGCTGATGTATGATAGGAGAGTTAAGGTGCGTGAGATTGCTAGTGCTGTGGACATCTCGAATGAACGCGTACATAATATTTTGCATAAATATTTGGACTTGAGAAAGCTATCCGCAAGATGGGTTTTGCGATTGCTCATGCTTGACCAGAAACGGAATCGTGTGAAGTGTTGCAAGGATGGTTCGCAGTTGTTCAGGAAGAATCCTGGACATTAAGCGTCGTTTCGTCACTGTGCATGAAACATGGATACATTGCTATACTCCTGAGACCAAACAACAATCTAAACAATGGGTTACCAAGGAAGAATCTGCGCCAAAATGGCGAAGACCATTCCTTCGGCCGGAAAGGTTATGGCGACTGCCGTTTGGGATTCGCAATGGATAATCCTCATCGACTACCTGGCAAAGGGTAAAACTATTACAGGTGAATGTTATTCATCGTTATTGGACCGTTTGGAAACAAGGCTGCAAGAAAAACGCCAGCGATTGGACCGCAGAAAAGTCTTTTTCCCTCACGACACTGCACCAGCACACACCTCAGCATTTGTTGGTCGCAAAATTAAAGGAAACAGGATTCCAAATCGTTTCTCATCCCCCCTATTCTCCAGACTTGGCTCCATCGCACTACTATTTGTTCTCCAATTTGAAGAAATGGCTGACGGGACAAAGATTTTATTCAAACGAGGAGGTAATTGTAGCAACTAATAGCTATTTTGCAGACTTCGACAGTTCCTATTATTCGGAAGGGATCAACAAATTAGAAATTGATATGGCGAAATTAGACATGACGACTGTGACCAATGCTTCTAAAACAGAGGTGAGCCTGTTCCACCTCTCTAATCGCCTTTCATCAGCAAAGATCAGTCCACAGTTCGGCCCTCTTGGCACAGTCAGATACAACGAAAGCCCAAAATATCTGGGCTGGACAGAACTTTGACACACACAAAAACAGCTTTCCAACTTGGCCAAGAAGATACAAACACGGGTGAGCCTTGTGAGAAAGCCGGAAGGGCAGTACATGGCGAGCAACCACATCAGTCCTCCGAGGAGCATCCCTTGCACTGGTATACTCTGCAGCAGAATACTGTGCACCAGTTTGGCTCCGAAGCACCCGCGTGGCGTAGTAGACGTCCAACTGAACTCAGTTATGAGAGTAATTAGTGGTACAGTTCGGTCTATACCTACCTGCTGGCTACCAGTGCTTTCAAACATCTGTCCACCTGACCTCCGTCGAAAGGCTGCTCTTTACAACCTCTGTCAGCAAGTTTCTGAAAACAATTCGATACCTCTCCATGACAATTTGCTATCACTGCCCAGGAAACGCCTCAAATCTAGTAGACAAGCATATGAAATGGGGGTCCAAATGCTATCCACAGGATTCGACCAGGACACAGTGTGGAAACGTCAGTGGCAAACTACAAGAACCAGAAACCGCGAACTTGTAGACAATCCAACAGTTCCAGTTCCAGGCTTCCACCAACCAAGAGAGATGTGGGTGCAGTTAAACAGATATCGGACCGATGAGGGTAGGTGCAAATACAACATGCACAAGTGGGGCTTTTCAAGTTAAAGTGTGTGTGACTGTGGTGACACCCAAACAATGAGCCACATTATGAAGGACTGTCCAATCAGACGTTTCCCTGGTGGCATTGAGAAGCTCCGTCAAGCATCCCACGAGGCACTCCACTGGATCGAGTCCATCAACATCCGAGTGTAGTCTGAGCCGTTTTAAAACTTATGTACTCTATATAATTTCACACTTTCATTTTTATATGTATTTCTTTGTTTTGCTAAATGTGTATTACTGTAATTGATGCATACGATAATAATAATAATAATAATAATAATAACAGCATTGGACGAAGTGTATGAGTCTAAAAGGAGACTATTCTAAAAACAATAAAGGTTTACCCCAAACACGTAAGCAGCTCTTATTTTGGCACGGACTTTTCAAACGCCCCTCGTATGGTCCCTTGTTCACCAGTACACCCGGTCTGCCTTTTATTGTTTTAGCTATGTTTGTTTCTTCTTTTTTCCACTTGATAGTCACATAACCACAAGTCGGATGAGTTTAGAAGGAATGAAATGTCCCTGGTGGATTTGTTAATCAGATAATTAGTCCACATTCTAAGTCGCTGAGCTCTACTGGCCGATTCATTGTCCTCTTTCTGCTTCTCTAATGAAAACATAATACTCTGCCGGCCGGAGTGGACGAGCGGTTCTAGGCGCTATAGTCTGGAGCCGCGCGACCGCTACGATCGCAGGTTCGAATCCTGCCTCTGGCATGGATGTGTGTGTGATGTCCTTAGTTAGGTTTAAGTAGTTCTAAGTTGTAGGGGACTGATGACCTCAGATGTTAAGTCCCATAGTGCTCAGAGCTATAATACTCTCCACTTGCCTCTATACTGGCTCGTCCGACTTCCATGACATCTGGTGATCAATTCCACAATACAATGAAACAGTATTATTACCGAGACTAGCACTCCACGAAGAGAGGTCCGGCACACACCTTTAGACTCACAGAAAGTTCCAAAATAGCGCCCAGTCCGCTGAAGAGTGAAGGACTGATTCTTGAGACTGTTTCCTAGGCTGCGGCTACGCGATTTTTTTCGCGGTGTTCTTTTTTTGCAGGAGGTACTGAGAGTTTCTGACCCGCCACGGTAGCCGAGAGCGCTAATGCACTGCTTCCTGGACTCGGGTAGGCGCACCGGCCCCGTATCGAGCCCTTCCGCCGGATTAACGACGACGGCCGGTGTGCCGGCCGGCCTGAATGTGGTTTTTAGGTGGTTTTCCACATCCTACTAGGTGAATACCGGGCTGGTCCCCACGTCCCACCTCAGTTACTCGTCTCGCAGACATTTGGAACACTTTCACACTATTTCACTATTGTCCGCAGCTCGTGGTCGTGCGGTAGCGTTCTTTCTTCCTGCGCCCGGGTTCCTGGGGTCGGTTCCTGGCGGGGTCAGGGATTTCCTCTGCCCCGTTATGACTGGGTGTTGTTTGATGTCCTTAGGTTAGTTAGGTTTAAGTAGTTCTAAGTTCTAGGGGAATGATGACCATAGCTGTTAAGTCCTATAGTGCTCAGAGCCATTTGAACCATTTCACTATTGACACGGGAGGACGACGGTTCAATCCCTTGTCTGGCCATCCTGATTTAGGTTTTCCGTGATTTCCCTAAATCACTGCAGGCAAATGCCGGGATGGTTCCTCTGAAATGGCACGGCCAACTTCCTTCCCCATCCTTCCGTACACCGATGAGACCGATGACCACGCTGTCTGGTCTCCTACCACTAACAACCAACCAACCACTACCTACACTGGACGCAGACAGCTGGGGTACACTAATTTCGTTCCGGGGGGGTATGGGGTGGCGGCAGGAAGGGCATCCGGCCACACCTTACAATTAACCATGCCAATTCCGTACTTTACCCTGCCGACCCTGCGCACAATGCGGGATACAGGCGGTAAAAAAAAAAAAAAGTACGAAGGAGAGTTTCTGGGAAGTATGGCCATGAGCTTTGCTCCCGCAAGTATGTACCTGTCTCGCCAGTAGAGAAGACCGGTGGAGCATTAGTCGATATTTCTTCGCAACTTTCTGGACGCGAATTTCACAGGGCCACGTTTACTGGGCACACGATTACTCACGCAATTATTAGCAATAATACTTTGATACATTAGTTCGGAGTGGATCGTTACGTCAAGATCTGATAACCGCATAGCTCCGTGACCGTTTCGCCTGCCGCCACCCACGCTGTTCTAATATTGCGACTCGTCCTTCCGAATAGGTAAACACCTGCCGGAAGGCGGCCTCACTCGTCGATAGGCCGGTCACGCGAGGTCGAAGCAAAGACGGCCCTAGGGGCGGTCGCCGTGGCACTTTTTCGGAGCCACTGACCGTATCGAGTTACGGTTCCGAGAAGCGCCGCTGTATTACGTATACACACGGAGGCAGCCAGTCGCGAGCGCATGCGGCTCCGGCCGTGTCACCTTTTTCATTTTGCGCCCTGGCGGTCGTTTTATTACCGGTTCCCAGCGCGCGCGCGCGCGGCTCGGCTAAGAAGGCAGCTTTTAGCAGTTGCCTCACGTGCTCCGGCAGGCAATTTTCCAGCCCAGCGCCGGAGACGTAATTGAGTCGGCTGCACGGGGACGAGCGGTGGGGGGGGGGGGGGGGGGAGGGGGAGGTGGGGGGGGGCAGGAATTATGAGACGCGCACTGCTTAAATGGCGGCGCACCTCCCAGGGGGGCTGCGCGCGCGTTCCGGTTCGGCGCCCGGCGACAGCCAGGCGATCGCGTTCAGACGAGGATAAAAAGCTTATGCAAACAAGCCGCGGCCTAATTATGACCGAGGCCCCCGGCTCCGACGCGTGCGCCGGGCAGAGAGGGACGGCCACGCACCTGTAATTTGCGCCGCGCGCTCCCGACCTACCTGCCCGTGGGTCCGCCGGAAGGGGGAGAGAGGTAGGTAGGTAGGTAGGTGCAGGTGGGCGTTGTAACACGTGTTGGCGCCGCGCGACCGGCGCCCTGTTCTGTGATCTTCTCCGCTGTAATGGCTCCAGAGTTCGCTCGCGTCGCTCGGACAGACGAGATTTACGGAGCCTAAAGCAGAGGTAGTCCAAGTAACGAGGACCGAGGAAAAGTGATAGGAGAACTCACCTTACCAGGATACAGTACATCACACGCGACGTGGGCCAAGTGATGGACTACCACAAGTATGTGCCTGAGGCCAAATTTAATTTTCCTACCTCCACCCCGCACCCTACCCCTCTTGCTGACTTCGTCCCGTTTTGTTGTTAAAACCTCATCTGCAAACCTTAATGCTAAATACTGTTAACCCATACGAAAATATTGTAAAGGACTTGATAGTGCGACAACTGTACAGTTTACGCGGGGTGTTGGAGGTGCACGTATGTCCCTTAGGCAGGACTCTCACACTTCTAATTATCACTCGTGTCGAATTTTCACGCGCTGCCCCATGTCGCAGTAGACGGCATGTGCTCGCCGATTCGTACATCAGCGTAAACGTTGGGTTCGTCGGTACGAAGAATGTGTTATATTGCAGTTGGCAATGGTTCAACTACCTGTTTACGATCCAAGACATTTAATTTAATTTTATATGAATTAATTTCTATTTTTATTTAGTATGTAAGTGAATCATGCTTTGCCGGCCGAAGTGGCCGTGCGGTTCTAGGCGCTGCAGTCTGGAACCGCGAGAGCGCTACGATCGCAGGCTCGAATCCTGCCTCGCGCATGGATGTGTGTGATGTCCTTAGGTTAGTTAGGTTTAAGTAGTTCTAAGTTCTAGGGGACTCACGACCTTACAAGTTAAGTCCCATAGTGCTCAGAGCCATTCGAACCATTTTGAAGCATGGTTTGCCATCCACATAATTTGGAATTTAATATCTAAATAACCTATGCGTTAACGCTTGTTGTTTATTGTAGGTCGCTAGACGAAGCTAAGTACCCTTTTTACCTCTCAAGAATTCAAATGCAAGACGGCAATAAATATGATTACTGTAATAACTTGATACCGGACCAAATCAAATAATGATAATAGCAACAATAATAAGCTAACAAAAACTGGACAGATATACCCGTTGTTACTGGAATAATATATACTGCCTGAGAAAAAAAAAGTTCAAATGTGTGTGAAATCTGATGGGACTTAACTGCTAAGGTCATCAGTCCCTAAGCTTACACACTACTTAACATAAATTATCCTAAGGACAAACACACACACACACCCATGCCTGGAAGAGGACTCGAACCTCCACCGGGATCAGCCGCACAGGCCATGACTGCAGCGCCCAAGACCGCTCGGCTAACCCCACGCGGCGTCTGAGAAAAAATGAAGCATCCAGAAGACATGGTTGGATGTCAACGTAACTTTATACACGTCGGCGGGTATACGAGGTGCGACAGTAAAGTAATGAGACTCATGTGGAAAAAAATGTTGCTTACCGCTTAGTCTAGTTTAGTGGTATGTCCTTCGAAGTAGTTCCCTTCTGATTGCACACACTTCTTCCAGCGCTTCTGCCATTGATGGTAACATTTCTGGGACTCATCTTCTGTAATATCCTCCAAGAGCCTCGTCACAGCTTTTTGGACATCTTGTGTCTTTTGAAAATGGTGCCCCTTCACCGCCGTTTTGACTCTTGGAAATAGATATCTGGTGAATAAGGTAGCTGTGGTAGTACTGAAATTTGTTTTGAGGTTAAAAATTGCTGTACTGGCAGAGCAGTTTGGGATGGCGCATTATCGCGATGCAGAATCTACTTATCAGCAATGTTGGCACTGGCACGAAGAACTCTTTTACCAAGTGTTTCTAAAATTTCTTTGTAGTAATATTGGTTAACTGTTTGTCCAGGAGGCACCCACTCTTTATGAACAATTCCCTTGGAATCAAAGAAGCACACAAGCATACATTTCACTTTTGACTTTGACATGCGAGCTTTTTTTTGGTCTGCTTGATCCCTTTGAGCACCATTGCGAACTTTGGCCTTTTGTCTCTGGATCGTGCTGAAAAAAAAAAAACAACTTTCATCACAAGCGATAAGACGACTTAATAATTCTGGATTGATCTCCGTTTGCTCTAACAGATTGGCTGCCACATTTTTCCGTGTTTCTCGCTGGTGTGGTGTGAGATTTTTGGGGACCATTTTTGCACAAATCTTTCTCATACCAAGATCTTCAGTTTTCTCGATTGATGTTCACTTCTTCTGCAATCATTTTCGCGCATAATCCTCGATCAGATCGTACGAGTTCACTCACCCTGGCCAAGTTGACATCCGTCCGTGAGGGTGATGGTCGTCCAATGCGCTCTTCATCTTCAACGTCCGTTCTGCCTTCACTAAACGTTTTATGCCAACTAAAAACTTGAGCTCTTGAAGAAAACCTCCTCTCCAAAAGCCTTCTGAATCTTACCGTGAAGTTGTCGTCGCATTTTCATCCAGTTTAACACAAAAAGGAAAAGCATACCGTCGCGCAAATTATGCGGTTCCATTTCCGTGACGGGAGACACAAAAACGTGTTAACTTATTACACTACAACTCACGACTGAGCAGTTGCATCGATGTGCCGCTTGGACTAGAAGCAGCTTATAGACCAAGGTCAAAGATATTGTGCCTACGCAAGCCTGCAGGGTTGCCACATCTTGCAAAGAAAATCAGTCTCATTAGTACCTCGTATAAAGGAGCACAGTCGGAGTTCTCTGTGATGAGTAGAATGACCACCAGAGTTCTTTTGTAGTGTTTGTGCTTAGTGCCGTTCAGAGGTCTGTCAGGTTATCTAAGAAACGTGAACAGCGTCACATGTTGAGTGATCACTGTGAAGGACACGGAGACTCCACGTGCTCATGTGAGGCAGTGTTATCAGCACTTGGCAGTTTGAAAAGTGCCTCATTATGGGTCGCTATTTAATCGGTTGGTCCAATCATGCAAATTCCAGATATATAGGGCGTTCGGATATGACGGTGGCCCGATGGTGGAGTGCATGAGAACGTGAAGGCAAGCGTACCCTTTGCCATATTTCTGGTCGACTACTTCTCACGGCCACTACGTCCAATAACCATACAAGAAGATTGCCGTACTGTCTACTAATCACACTGGAACTTCTTCATATCTGTGCTTGGCATCTGAGAAGAAATAATGGGATCCCTGCAAAACACTGTGTCATCCCACACCATTGGTCGGAGGCTAGCACCAACCCGACTGGGGAATTATCAACCTCTATAATACAGATTTGAAGTGGTGGTGTGACTGGGGAGAACGGACTGCTAATGCTCTTCCATATACGGCACGTATCTCTATGAACAGTCTGCGTGGAGTGGAGGCACTTTCGTGGCCTGCAAGATACCCAGTTTTCCCCCAATAGAACATTCGTGTGACCAGCTTGGACATCAACTCCGGCCCAGCGCCTGTATCCAGTATATCAAGGACCAGACAGAACAGTTGTAGCCAGCTTGCCCAGGCCAGTATACAACGGCTTAATGACACCCTTCCCAACCGAATCAGTGCGTGCATCCAGATACCAAGCCGTGAACCCTCATACTGATGGTGATACATCCCATCCCTTGAATGAGAAGTATCACGTCTTTAAACACGTATCACGTCTTTAAACACATACGTCGGAGAAAAGACGTTCGTGACTGAGAGTAGTTGAAAAGTGGTGAGCACTTCACTGTTGGGACGTGTTTTAAATCGTTGGTGCTGATACAGAGCTGAGAAGCCAGTGACTTTAAGAAACTGGGTAGCAGTCAAAGAATCCTACCTGCTGGGTTGGAGATAAGAGTTCCATGGAGCGGGCGGTGCAGAGGAAAGAACTCCATGAAATCTAAGAACGCAAATGTCGAAGATAATAAGTATATTATAATTGTTAATTATCAAGTTGAATATCACATCTGTTAGGTACATAGTACAGAGATGCAGTATACGAGGTGGTGGCTATCCTCATTTGTCATGAACTGAGTCATAATTTTAAAGATAATGTAAGAAGATGACTAAGTCTCGCATCTTATTTCTGTCGTGGACTAAATGAGAACGAGAAGCTAATTTTCAGCAGCTTTATGTGCAGTCTGTAAGGATGCGAACTGAGTCAGCTTGGAAGAAGAAGGCACTCGGATTCAGATCACAGACGAGTTGGCGAACGAATATTTAGTACGCAATAGTCATTACACGCACACACATCATAAAAGTTTTGCATCACCCCGGTTCCCAGAACTCCTGAAGATAGACGTTGACTGTGGATATTGTATCACAGACACAGTCTCTTTGACTGTTCAGAGATGTCAGTAAACCCGCCCAAAGAAGTAAACAATCATGCATGAGCAGTGGGTATTAGACGGAGCGGCTCCGGCAGCCAACCAGTTCCAGTCATTCTACCAGAAAGGAAGTACACGGCTCGTGTTGTCTGTAGTCCAACCATGCCTAGACGGTCAATACAACGGTTCGATCTCGACCCCACTGTTATTTTGTGCTAAGGAGGGCTCTCAACAAGGGTAGTGTCCAGGCGTCTCGGAGTGAACCAAAGCAATGTTGTTCGGAGATGGAGGAGATACAGAGAGACAGGAATTGTCCATGACATACCTCGCTCAGGTCGCTCAAAGGCTACTACTGCAGTGGATGACGGCTACCTATGGGTTATGGCTCGGAGAAACCCTGACAGCAAATCCACCATGTTGGCTAATGCTTTTCGTGCAGCCACAGGACGTCATATTACGACTCAAACTGTGCGCAGTAGGCTGCATGATGGGCAACTTCACTCTCAACGTCCATGGCGAGGTACATCTTTGTAACCACGACACCATGCAGTGTAGTACAGATGGGCCCAACAACATGCCGAACGGACCACTCAGAATTGGCATCACGTTCTCTTCACCGATGAGTGTCGCATATGCCTTCAACCAGACAATCGTCGTAGACGTGTTTGGAGGCAACCCGGTCAGGCTGAACGCCTTAGACACACTGTCCAGCGACTGCAGCAAGGTGGAGGTTCCCTGCTGTTTTCGGGTGGTCGTGGAAGGCGCCGTAACGGCTGTACAATACGTGAATGCCATCTCCTCCTACCGATAGTTCAACCACATCGGCAGCGTGTTGGCGAGGCATTCGTCTTCATGGACGACAATTCGCGCCCCCATCGTGCACGTCTTGTGAATGACTTCCTTCAGGATAACGACATCTCACGACTCGTGTGACCAGCATGTTCTCCAGACATGAACCCAATCGCACATGCCTGCGATAGATTTAAATGGGCTGTTTATGGACGACGTGACTAACAAACCACTCTGAGGGATCTACGCCGAACCGCTGTTGAGGAGTGGGACAATCTGGACCAACAGTACCTTGATGAACTTATGGATAGTATGCCACGACGAATACAGGCATGCATCAGTGCCAGAGGACGTGCCACTGGGTACTAGAGGTACCGGTGTGTACAGCAATCTAATCACTACCTCTGAAGGTCCCGCTGTATGGTGGTATAACATACAATGTGTAGTTTTCATGAGCAATAAGACGGGCGGAAATGATGTTCATGTTGATCTCTATTCCAATTTTATGTACAGGTTCCGGAACTCTAGGAACCGAGGTGATGCAAAACTTTTTTTGATGTGTATGCATAGAGGAAGTGTAGAGGTAGCACCTTACTTTGGTCCATGAGGTAAAGTGCAACAAACCATCACGTAGCCCAAGCCAACGTGAAACACTTCACTGACAAGCGGGCTCGTAATCCCAAGTTCTTCGTAAATTTCACTAGATTTTGTATTCACTGAAACACCATATACCCTCCCAACCCGCGACGATCCATTTCTACTTCCAGTGCTTCACTTTTTTAATAACGCGTTGCGTTACGAACCGCGTTTCGGTGAAAATAATTCCCGAAGCGCATTACACAAATGGATTTCGCTACGGTATGCGCAGCCACATTTCACACTTGTTGGCAGTTCCCATTCAAAGTTACGATATAGTCAGCTAAGTCGGTGTAGGAGCAGCGCGCCAGAGAGATAGAAGTACCGTAGTGGGCAAATACATCCATATATATTATAAGAATATATGTATGTATATATGTGTATGTTACACATTTCCAATTAAACCATTGGAATGATTTCGACCAAGTTTGGTACACACAACCCTCACTCTCGGGCAACAATCGCCTTGTGGTTAAGAACCACGTACATTTAATAGTTCCAGAAATTTGAAGTCATAAACAGTGAGATGCGTGGAAAAATGGTGCGTCATGCATGAAATTTTAATATATGTGCTCTTTACTACTAAATACCCCTACAGTCGAATCAACTCAAGGAAATTCCTAACACCTGGCAGCGTTTTTGAAGCGAAGCACAAACGGCTGTAGGGGAAAGCAATAGCCGTCTTTAGAGCTGTGGAGAGGCGTTGCCGTAGAGACGATTACAAAATCACATTGTACGAGTAAACACGCGAAGCAGCTGCCAGCAGCGTAGAGAAACTGTCCGCCATCATCTTACAAAGAGTCTAGGTGTTCAAAGGCTATTTGACGAATAAAAGTCAAAGTATTTTTTTCGATATTACAGTACAAAACAGTTCAGTTTTTGTTTTCGTTTCTAGTAAATAATTGCCTCAGTGAATAGCCGGGCAGTGGGAGATTTGTCAGCTAGTTACCTATAAATCACACAGATGACAGCGTAATAATATCGGTACAAGATCTGTGTACGGATAACAGCAACAGCAGCCAGTCCATACCTCAAAACATGCAGTCACGTTATTTGCAAACTAGGCTGTACATTAATAATCCAAAAGGCGGTATTCGCAGTGTGGAAAGTTTACCACATTAAAGAGTGAGTAAGCCTACTCCAGAGAATGTACCAATGAAGGGCGCGAAGTAAGTAATTCTTCGAATTCAGATTATACGTACATTGTGTGTCTCCATATAGTGACAAATCTGGAACACAGGTGCTAAATATTAGAACTGAACATATTTCAAACTTGTGACTTGCTAACAGCCAACATAAAAATTGCTGTCTTAAGCTATGCAGACACGATAAACTAAAATGCATCCAATAATGCGAAAATTGTCATTATCTGCACCTGTCAAGACTGTGCAGTAGATTATACAGCATCACTGAATGAAATAAAATTATTTATAAAATATTATACATTGGAAAGAGCTTTAGCAAACGGAATTAAACAGGTACGACCGTCTAATCTGCTCACGTACTGTATTAATTCGCGGATATGTTCGTGAGCGGTATTTACCAAACGTTAATCGGATTTGCACTTGCCGTGAATATCCGTTGGGTGTAGCGGTATTTGCAAACACTGTGAGTTCTGGAGTTGAGGGCGAAAAGCATTGATCTCGTTCGCCTGATCCCAAGCTTTCAACTCCTTTCAAGAGCCTAATCTGTTCCATGACAAAAGTATTTTCTCGTATCTTACGATTATTATCACTGTAAACTTATTGGTATTTCAATACTATCTGTTGTAACTATTCGTTAACCTACTGGAATTTTGTAGTTTACGTGTTATGAATACTGTACTAGAAAATTCTCAACCTTGATGATGTATCCTTCCTTTCCTGTTTTTTATAGTGAGTTTCGCTGTCTGCTTTGTTATTGCTCGCGTAACAACTAATATATTGATAAATGGATGAGATTAATATGTTGCTACGAAAGGAGCCCTGAAATACTTTTTAGGGATGCTGTACTGTGACTTTGTTTGGATCATTAATTTTCAACAAAACAAAATATATTATGTTCTTATTATTCTAGATCTGGCTTTCTATAAATGGAACATGTTTCGTTACTGTAACTCGCTATAAAGTTCAACATGTCTTTCTTACTATACAATTATCGAAAAGGTTACTGAAAATTATTTCGTCATCAATACCGATGTTACAGTACACAATGTTTGTTCAACATCAAAATTCTACAGTGGATTTTTGTTAACAGTACAATACCAATAAGTACCACGACTAACACGAGAACATGAGACTATTATCAGAGAAAAAGGTGTTTTTACTGTAATGTTTGCCAGACCAGAACTACGCGCAGCAAGTTTTCTTTTATGTCATGAAGGTAAATTATCTTTTTGCATTGTTAATAATATATCATCCGCAGCCCGCGTCCACCTGTAAAATCTGCTGCTCTGCCCTGCAATCCCGAAAGCTGAAAGAAATAATGTTAGTTCACTATTACCTGTCGGCTTCTTTGCGGTGTGATTGGTTTCATTTTGCAGTGGATTTTTGTTAGCAGTAAAACACCAATAAGTACCACGACTAACACGAGAACATGAGACTATCACCACGAATAATATTTAAATAGCTGAAAATGTCTTAAAAGGATGGGATAAAATACCAATCAAGCTTATTACAAATCGTAATGCAAGTTTTCGCTAAGTAACTCTATTCAAAACATTAATTATTACACACCTTTACAAATCAATGCCTAATGGCGTCCTTCTCTCAATCTTGACAAAAGAATGCTACACAAGCATACAATATAGCGTCACAGGCTCTACCTACTCACGTACTACATAAATACAACAGAGAAATTAATGCTCGGTCACTACTATTTATACTCTGTTTGATATATTTTCATCTTTGTTTGATATTTAATAAGTATCATCTGTCTCGGTTTCAGTACTCGCCGACACAATATTATCTTTAAAAAAATCGGTACATAATTCTATACAAGCATAAAACATGACACATAGGGGTTAATCTTTATTACATAAAGTTCACACAATCATTGTCCACGCAAATTACAATCATCCAGTTCAATTATTCTTTTCTTTTTTTTACCACATAAAATATGTGTTTTGCCAGGAGACGTTACATGAGTCGGTGCGTAAGTTCGTATCCTCTTTACGTAAGTTTAATAAACACAGGAGATACACATAATAGAGACTTTAGTCATCAACAATACATTCTACTTTACCATTTAAAACAGGCTGCCAACGCTGGGATAACTCTTCGATTCCGCGACTGTAGAAATCCCGTGATTTTGAGGCGAGTAACTCGGCGAGCCATGTTGGGAGCGCATTTCCATCCGGAAAGGAAGTTCTTGAAGGTTGCTCGTCAGAGAGCGAAAAGGTGAAAATCTGAGGGCCCAATATCAGCTGAATAAGGCTGCTTCGAAATGACTTCCCAACCCATAATTTGCATAACGTCTCTTGAGGGTGTAGCAAAAAGCGGTCTGGTTTTGTCGTGGAGTAGCATCACTTCACGCACTCTTCCTGGTCGATATTCTTGGAATGTGTTTGTAAGACGTCTCAGTTGTTGACAATAAATGCGAGTAGTGATGGTTACACCTCTAGGAAGCAATTCAAAGCCACCAGACGCTTACCATTATCTTTTGTTGATGCGCTCAGGTCTTTGTGTAGGGAGTCGCTGCTTTGTTTGGGCTCAACCATGACTTTCTTCTCCTTATGTTACATAAAGATGTTATTTCTCGTTGCCAGTAACGATACTGGATAGGAATGGTCTATGTTGTTCACGAACCAATTGATGACGAGCTAGCGGGCCATCCGTAGATTTTTGTGATTTTGGCTTAGAGCATACACCAGACTTTTAACCTTCCCCATTACATGCAGATGGCCCACGACGATGAAATGACAACAGTTCATCACATTTGCCAGTTCTCGAGTACACTGTCGTGGATCATGGAGGATTAATGCGTTTAAACGATCATCAAATCACGAGGATTCTTCGTGGACGTGGAGGGTCACTAATGCGACAACGATCCTCGCTGAAACGAGAAAACCATTTTTTTGCATTCTCTATCCAATGTCGCTGTCCCCATGCACGGTGCAAATGTTTTTGGTCAGCTCCGTTGCTATTCCCCTTCACTGATTTCAAACAGAAGAGTATGGTGGAAATGTTCCGATTTCTCTCCACTTGGTACTCCATTTTCTAGTGTCCACGACTCCGCTCACTATCCCAAATGACAACGTGTAAACTGAGATAGCAACAGTGAACTACAAATAAAAAATGTCAATCGATAAATAACACTTTAGTAACCGGAATACCAACATGTAATACAAAAACGCTAGGTACTTATACACCAACCTAATGCATCTGTTTGGTTATGCTCGTAAACTTACTTCTGCCATAGTTAATATTGTTAAATGAGGAAATGCCACTTAGATATTTTGTGAAATATTTACTTTTTCTTCAGATCTGTAGTTGTACAGACTCTTAATTATAAAACTATTGCTTCTAGCCCAATTTTCACGTAGATCGCGATGATTTGTAATACGAAGGCAACGAAATGAAAAGTGATATAACCTGATCATAATCAAGCTCTCCACGCGAAACACGGCAAGCAACGTGCTAGATCCATATACACATGATTAGTCTGCTGTTCACATTTACGTATCCGGCAGAAAGTTCATAGAAACCGTTTTAGACTATTTCAAGACCATCGCGACCCCGAATAGCATGTGGTGAAAAATGTATACCTAAACTCTTTCGTGATATCTCCGATTTCTGTTATTTTATAAGGGTGGTCATTTCCCCCTACGTAGGTGGGAGGCAATAAAATATTTTGGCAGTCGGAGAACAATGTTGGTGACTGAAATTTTGTGAAAAGTTTCCCCGTAACGAAGATACTTTCGTTTTTTAATTATTCCCACCCCAAAATTGTGTATGATATCCATGACACCCTCTGCACTATTTCGCCATAATACAAAACGAGCTGCTCTTCTTCGAAATTTTTCGGTCTTCGTATACATCCCGCTTCGCGCTGCAATACTCCAGAAAAGGACGGAAAAAGAGTTGTGTGGGCAGTCTCTTTAGTTGAGAGTAAACTATTGTGCCACCTCGTTACGTTATGTTACTGATTTCGTCAGTATGACTAATCTAAAGACTGTAGGCAGATTTTAGCCAAATCATGTAACCATAAATTACAGAGAGCTGAATCTGGAGACTGTGACAGCCAACCTAATGCTGTGATGCGGCCTACCCACCAGCCTAGAAATGGGCGCCTGAAATAGTCACACGACTTAGGGGCACAATGTGGTGGTACTATGCTCTTTCTGAAATTATTCAAGCAATCCAATCTCATCATCATCATCATCATCATCATTCATCAGTAGCATATTGCTGTTACGTGTTGAAATTGCTGCGAGTGTGTAAAAAATACATGGGTCGAATACAGTAGCGTAAGTCATTGCACGCTAGACATTTACCTTTGACAGGTCACATTCGTGCACCTGTGATACGAGTTGTTTCACCACGTCGTAGAAGTCGGTGTTTCGTCCGTTGACTTACCTGCTGTGTGGAACATCTGCGTTGACTTACCTGCTGTATCAAACGTCCGTTGGCAAAGTCGTATTCCTCGCAACGTTCCGTTGTGTACTCGTCGTTTCTGCTAACTGCTCGCAGCATCAAACGTCCGTATGCGTCAGTCGTGCACTCATTACGTGCAATACTCGCACGCCGTGTACTCGCAACCTGAGGCCATGGTCAGCTTGTTTCTACTGTGTGTTCGTCTTCGACGGACAGCGTAATTAGGCTTGCCGAACAAGATCAACATTTGCATTATCATCTATACCTGTTCTCAGTCTTTCTCCACGCTCTCAGCAGTTGTCAGCTACGGAGCAACTCTTAAGGAACTACTACTAGAAACAGCAAACTGTCAGACGGCTTGCTGGGTGTCGCACATATCGCAAACATTTGACGGTTTGCGCTTAATGAAACAATCTTCTGATCATGCCTGCTACTATTTTCCTTTTTCTTAATTTTGTAGTGGTGTTTCCTCACTTAATGCATAAGTTTATCTGCCACAGAACAACAACCCACATGTGTCTCAACGTAATTATGATACTGCATCTGCCACATTTAAAGATTACAAAAACGAGTGTCTTAAGTAGCATTCACTCTCACTCGTCATTTAACCAATATAGAAGAAGACTAATCTGGCATGTGAGACAATGTAGGTAATCTCATCCACCATCATGAGTTAGTTGTCTGCTACCAGGAAAGACGGAAGGAAGATAAAGGAAGTAAAGAATAACACTTGTAATTACTTTCGCCTCCTCAGGGATCAACCACTTAATTTTCTGCAAAAGCTTCGCTCCATTACGAATCCTGCTAACAAAGAATGCCGATGCTAATCATCATAGTTTGCCTCTTACTTATAGTGGGTGTACTAAGTTAAAGACGTGGACGTTCGCAATCCCCTTATGCTGTAAAAATTAAATTCGAAGTCGGACTTAGTGTCCGTAAAACTGCAGGTCCTTTTCCGCACTATAAAACAAAATGACTAAATAAATTAGCACTTCATATTACACCAATGGCGTACTAGTCCCACTTTTGGGTCTCCTTTCAGGTAATGGCTGTAAATGAAAAACTGATACTTACGTAGCATGATATACAAGTACATAGTCTGGCTTTGAAATAATTAGACCAAATACACGTTAAACGAATTCAGTATATTATTAGTTAAAGTGAGACTAATCAACCGATGCTTACACGATGGTAGCTGGAACAAGAAGATAGCGCCAAACAGCCAGGCTTTTCTTCGCTGACCGGAGAAAAAAGTGAAGCCTGCGGCTTCCTGTGTGCATAAGCGATCTTCCCACAGTAAGTTAAATATGACTAGCGGACACTATCGTCCTTTTTCTCAAGACATACCTTTTACACTTTAGATATAGAACGCAGAAAAAGGAAACTGGATATGGGATCTTATATGTATATCGACTAATTTAATTCGCGAAACAATTATATTACGAACAAACCAGATAAGTACAGCGAAGTAGTTTGATGATCGTGACAATTGTTGCAGCTGCAAATGACATTACACTTTTTGGTAATATATTAGTGTCACTTTGAATCACGAGTTAGTTGCAAAAAATATATATTTTTATTATTGTTAGGGATTCAATGTTTTTTATTCTTTCAGTGAAACAATTTAATTGCTTCGTAAATCGCTTCCCAATTTCGTTTAGTGGTACTACGCACAGCCTTCAGAAACTAAGTTACACACATTGTCCCACGCTAAACCACTGCGTAACATGAGCGGCGTATTGTCAGAAGAGTGTACCTGTTCTTGGTTCCCTGCTCACACAGTTCTGTTGCGTTAGGTGTGACTGGAGTACCGCAGCGTGCGACTGACGTGTTGTGGCGACTGGAAACGTAATTCAGAGTTGAGGTGCGGGGGACACTACGATTCTTGTGGGCCAAACGTTTACTGCACACAGGATCACTGTGAAGTTCGGGTGGTGTACGAGTCGAATGCAATGTCGCGTCCAGTAGTAGTGAAATGGTACCAGTAATTCCATCAAGGCCGCACAGCGGTGGGAGATGCAGATCGGAAAGGAAGGCCATAGACATCGGCCTTAGGCGAAAATGTCCAAACAGTTGAGGAACTGATACGCAGCAACTGCAGATTTTCCAGCATTGAGGACGTCCACAAGGTGGTACTCGAATAGCTCGTGACAAAGAAGGGAATGTGTATCGTTCAGGAATTCGACGATTGTTAGGACGTCCTGACCATTGTTAATAGAGAGTTGGTGACTGTGTTGAAAAGTTGTGTTACGTGTCTGTGTCATCTTGATGCGTAGTGCAGGATTCAATATACACTGATCAGCCAGAACATTACGACCACCGACCTACTATCGATACAAAATCCTCCAGGCGATAGCAGCGACACATGGCGAGGAATGACAGCTAGTCAGACACCGCACGGTCAATGTAGTATCAGTGAGCCTGTTGGCCGAATGTAGAATGGCGAAGTCACGCGATGTATAAACGTTTGACCGAGGGCAGATTGTGGTGGCTCGGAGACTTGGCCCAAGCATTTCGGAAACTGCATGACTTGTCGTGTATTCGAGGAGTGCTGTAGTGAGTGTTTCAGCACGTGGTGAAACCAGGGTGAAACCTCGTCCAGACGTCGGGGGTTTGGCGGCCCATCCCTCATTACAAATGTCGGACGTAGTACGCTCGGCAGACTGGTAACACAGGACAGGCAGCAAACTGTGGCGGAATTAGCACGAAACTGTAACGCTGGGTAGAGAACAAGTGTGTCTGAACACACAGTGCATCTAACACTTCAAACAATGGGCCTCCGCAGCCGACGACCCGTGTTAACACCACGACATCTGCAACTACGACTGAAATGGGCACGCCCCATCGGCACTGGACGTTGGCGCAGTGGCAGAACTTTGCATAGTCTGATGAATCCCGATACCTTCTTCATCCTGGCTGTGGTAGGGCGCGAAACCGGCGTCTTCCAGAGGAGCAGCTCCTTGACAGCTGCACTGCGGGACGCCGAAAAGCTGGCGGCGGCTCCATTAAGGTCTGGGGGCCATTCGCGTGGGCATCCACGTGTCCGATGGAGCTCGTGCAAGGCACCATGACCGCCAAGGAGTATTGTACACTGGTTGCAGACCACATATACTCCTTCATGGCGATTATGTTTCCCGACGGCACTGTCATTTTTCAAGAAAGTAATGCACCATGTCACAAGGCTAGGAATGGGATGGAGTGGTTCGAGGAACACAGTGGCGAGTTTCAGTTCATGTGCTGGCCACACAGCTAGCCAGATCTGAACCAGATCGAACCCATCTGAGATGTGATAGAACGTGGCGTCAGAGCTTGTCGCCCCCTCCCAGGAATTTACGAAAATTAAGTGACTGGTGTGTGTGTGTGTGAAGGTGGTGCCAGCTCCCTACAGCGACCTATGAAGGGCTCATTGCGTCGATGCCATTACACGTTGCCACTGTTATCCGTGTCTAAGATTGACATACCGGCTATTAAGTAGGTGATCATATTGTATGCGCATTTAGCCAAGTCCAGTATGAATCTATCACCTTGCTGTGGAGTGTCGGTGTTGCGAAACATCTTGGCAGAGAAGATGGGTGAGACGGACTGAAACTGGAAAGCACAGAGCTGCGAAGGCGTCTCGGCTATTGCATATGGATTGCGGAGTCGGTAAGAGCACTGTGTGCGGAAACAACGGAAGTGGTTCGAATCCGGGTTCGACGCCTTATTTGAATCTGGCAAGCAGTTTAATTTCTCCACATACACAAACAGTGTTACTTGGTATTGATCGAGGAAAGGGGGATGTGGTGCGTACAAAAAGGTGAATTCCCCCATTCTGGCCTTAAACGGGCCAATCGGGTGCAACCGACCGCCGTGTCATCCTGTACCACCGGTGTCATCGGATGCGGTATGGAGGGGCATGTGGTCAGCACACCGCTTCCCTGGTCGCTGTCGCGTTTCGTGACCATGGAGCCCCTGCTAATCGGTCGAGTAACTCCTCATTTGCCTCACGAGGCTGAGTGCACGCTCTACCATTCCTACCACCAGGGAAAACTCTCTCGCAGTGCCAGGAATCGAACCCGTATCTTCCGCTTGGCAGTCAGCCGCACTGACCACTCACCTACATAGGAGGACATGTGGGACGTGACAGTGATAGACTTGCACTTTGCACGTTGGACAGCGTTTTATTGTATGTCAATGAATTCTGCTTAGTTTTAAGACGACAGCTTCCTGTTTAGAGACTGATAAATCATTTGCTACGTGTGATCAGACATATAACTACTTCCTCACTTTTTGTGTGTTTTTCAGTGTTCAGTAGAAATAACAAAGACCGTTTTTTCTTTTGCAGGTACGTCTGATCATGCCTTACCCTGGTCCCGGTAAGAGTAAACAGCTGGAGCGTGCATGGCTAGAAATAACCGAATCAAATATTTGACTTGTTTGAGAATGCTCTGTTTTCAAAGTTCATATCTGTAAAGCATACAAGAATGATTGACCGATGCCAGCATATGATTTGCGGTAATTATTCTCAAATTGTTACGGGCTGTTTAAATACATATCTGTTGGTAATATTTCAGCTTATTAACTGGTATAATTACAGTAAAAACATTTAATATGACCGGTATTATTTTTACCATATTAAGCGATTAAGCGGGAGTAGTAAAATGGTCCGACGTCTAGTACAAGAGTGATAGACAGAGGAGGCTGCAGTCCACTGGCTATGAAGATCAACAAAGAAGCACTGGAAGTACGAGTGCGTGCCGATCTGTTCAGTGGAGGCAGGATCTCCAACTGAACGCTGCATGGCATGTGGCGTGAGCGGAGATACTCAGGCGCTCTCCGACATGAAGACGTCGGAGGCAACGTCGGAATAACCCCGCCCCCTCCACCCCCCCCCCCCCCGGGGTTACTCTCCCCCACCTCTCCACCACCTCCACCATCACCACTAATAGAGTCCGCAGCTCGTGGTCGTGCGGTAGCGTTCTCGCTTCCCGCGCCCGTGTTCCCGGGTTCGATTCCCGGCGGGGTCATGGATTTTCTCTGCCTCGTGATGACCGGGTGTTGTGTGCTGTTCTTAGGTTAGTTAGGTTTAAGTTGTTCTAAGTTCTAGGGGACTGAAGATCATAGATGTTAAGTCCCATAGTGCTCAGAGCCATTTGAACCACTAATAGAGACATTTTCTCCGGAGGTATGCGATTGGCCCATCGGTTGGCTCCTTGTCACAGCAGGCTGCAGTCCAGTGGCTGTAAAGGAGCGAACTGAACGTGAACCCTACATTTCGCCACAGCAATGATACTCTCCGAGAAAGTCTGCATTCCCATATGCACTCTATGTATCATATTTCAAGTCGTCGGCTGTAAACAGTGGTAAGGAGAAAGTTGGTTTTGCGAAATTGCTCAATAAAGTATGAATAAAATTTCGTAAGTAACATATTCCAAGTACACCCATCATGATTTTTTAAATTCAGATAAGTGAGTTTCAAAATATTTCTAGAGCACCGCCGTTTTTGAAAATAGTAAATTAATTAACTTTACTTTGTTTACAGGCATGGCGAGTTAAGGAAGCAGCGTGAAACCTCTCAAAATTACAGATTGAAAGGTTCGAACTGTTTCAGTTTCTCACAGATTGGCATGATCAGAAAAATGGTTGAAATGGCTCTGAGCACTATGGGACTTAACATCTGACGTCATCAGTCCCCTAGACTTAGAACTGCCTAAACCTAACCAACCTAAGGACATCACACACATCCATACCCGAGGCAGGATTCGAATCTGCGACCGTAGCAGCAGCGCGGTTCCGGACTGAATCGCTTAGAACCGCTCGGCCACAACGGCCGGCTTTGGCATAATCAATTTTTGCAATAATAAAGAATAACTTGCTCGAAAACTGATCTATTATTAAGCAGAGCGCAATATTAATGTTATTGTTACCTTACTACAACACGTAAACAGTGTTAAGGACGACCCTTAACGTTTGCGCCATCACAGTGTCACGTGAATTACACGGGACAGAACAGTGTTTCCTAGCTTTAATAATTAATCATATTCACCTGATTAGCAACAACTTTCGAAGGACATTTGCGTTCAGGAACATGTTGAGGATCTTCATCCGAGCCTTGGTTATCTAGAGCATCCCTGGAGTTGGACAAATCGTCAGTAAGAAGCATTTTCCTGGTACGACCAACGCACATGTACCATTACTGACAGCCATCTTTTTGGTACTTACTACTGTTTATACGCACCCATCCTGAAAAAATTACGACCAATCAGAATCTGAAATTAGAAGAGGAAAGACTTGAACCAAGGACCTCGCGTTCCGCAGCTGCTCACGCTAACCACGGGCCAGGCACTCCTGAGCTCACACTATCCTTGACGTTGCCTATCTTGCGCATGGTCTACTCAGTTTGTATATTTTGCTTATTTTTTTCATAGTTCCTCACAACTTCTTCCTGTTTTCTCGATTGATCTGTGTTCAATTTTTCAAGGCCTGCCCGCTGTGCCAACTTACAACTAAATCTGAGGGGGTTGCGATGGAGAGGTCCCCTTGTTAGTACCGTCGTGCTGGAGACGTCTGCCTATTCCCATCTCCTGGTTTGAAAATGAGCGATTTAATTTATCTCTTTTCAGTGAAGAGTTACTGCCAGGTCGTCCATTGTGTGACAATTTCTAAACGGCACATTTTTTAATAACAAAGGTGCAGTGCTTTCTGTGATCTTTCCTATTGACAGATGAGACTACATATAGCAGCATTTACAGCACCCACATATTGGCTATGGAGAATCCCAATGGTATAATGACAGCAAACCATCGACCTCACAGTGTGGATTAGGATTACTTGCGACCATTTCTTGAGTATGGAGCTACAACAATGGTACAAACAGAAAATTCACACTTGGCTGGCTTATTCTCATGTTGGCTTTCAGTCAGTGAAACCTGCTTTATCAAAGGTCACTTATCTGCAACCTGAAGTACACCCACTTCACCTTTCTGGCCATGGATCAACATGAACTTTTTTCCATAGACACACACAGATCTTTTCCTGAAATTTATACCCATTTAGGAATATTGACCTGTAATACAGTTTGTTTGTTTGTTAGAAATCTGGTTTTACTCCTAGCATGAATAAAATGTTGTACACTTGACCATCAACGATTAAAATGGAGTTCATTGAGTGCATAAGATTTTCATTTTTATTGGAAGTAATTCCACTGTGAAAGTGAACATTACAAAGGATTCCACTTATCGCCGACCGGAGTGGCCGAGCGGTTCTAGGCGCTACAGTCTGGAACCGCGCGACCGCTACGGTCGAATCCTGTCTCGGGCATGGATGTGTGTGATGTCCTTAGGTTGGTTACGTTTAAGTAGTTCTAAGTTCTAGGGGACTGATTACCTCAGAAGTTAAGTCACATAGTGCTCAGAGCCATTTGAACAACCATTTTATCAAAATGATTAAGAAACACTGAATTAACAAACGCTGGTATAAACGAAAACATATTACAAAAGTCTTTAAAGGTCAAAAGCAGTTTGAGGCGAAAAAGTTACGTGCTTCACCCGAACAGTGCACAAACTCGGATCCGAAAATTTTGGTGAGGGTATTAAGTGCGACGTGTTCACAGTAATAATCCCAGCAGCCATCTCTCATCATTTGGCGGAATGACCTCCGCCCTAACAGGAGTCCTGCAGGGGTACAAACAGTGGGCCGCATCGGCGCGGGGCAGAATTCCCAATGCTGCGACGCTGCAGTGCGCGCAAATTTTCCACCGAATTTTAGCTGCGCGGGGACAACAGCGCGCTCCGCGGACGGAAATCTTCTCGATTTAATACGGCGCCAAACAAATGCGCGCGCGCGCCTAATGCCCCAGGCCGGGGGCGCGGCTTATGAGGGCACAGCGGCAGCCACGGAGGCGTCGGCCGGGGCGCCGTTTCATTAAAACTAATCCGCCGGCCGCTAATTGCTCGCAATCCGGCGCCACTTGCCGGCGCGCTCACTCACACACACGCGGACGCAGCCGCCCATTTATCTTTGTTAGCGCGCAACCACAAATGCCTTCACCGCCGCCCCCGCCGCCACTACCGGGCTGCCCGCCAACCCTCGCGGGATGCGTCAATCATTGCTGGCAGATTTTACCACCTCAGAGTGCTTTGCACCAGTGGTTTGCTTTACATTATCCATATGGCAGTATTAATTTCACTAGACTGCTCAGTATTTGATACTTATTTATTTCAGATGAAATTACACTACTGACCATTAAAATTTAACCCACAGGAAGAAGACGCTGTGATATGCAAATGACTAGCTTTTCAGAGCATTCACACAAGGTTGGCGCCGGTGGCGACACCTCCAATGTTCTGACATGGGGAAAGTTTCCAACCGATTTCTCATACACAAACAGAAGTTGACCGGCGTTGCCTGGTGAAACGTTGTTGTGATGCCTCGTGTAAGGAAGAGAAATGCGTACCATCAGGTTTCCGACTTTGATAAAGGTCGGATTGTAGCCTATCGCGATTGCGGTTTATCGTATCGCGACATTGCTGTTCGCGTTGATCGAGATCCAATGAACATGGAATCCGTGATTTGAGAAGGGAAGTACGGAACGCCGTGCTGGATCCCATCGGCCTCGTATGACTAGCAGGCGAGATGACAGCCATCTTATCCGCATGACTGTAACGGATCGTGTAGCCAAGTCTCGATCTCGGAGGCACCAGATGGTGACGTTGGCAACACAACAACCATCTGCACGAACAGTTCGACGACGTTTGCAGCAGCGTAGACTGTCAGCTCGGAGATCTTGGCTGCGGTTACCCTTGACGGTGCATCACAGACAGGAGCGCTTGGGATGGCGTACTCAACGACGAACCTGGGTGCACGAATGGCAAAACGTCATTTTTTTAATGAATCCAGGTTCTGTTTACAGCATCATGATAGTCGCATCCGTGTTTAGCGACATCGCGGTGAACGCACATTGGAAACGTGTATTCGTCATCGCCATACTGGCGTATTACCCTGCGCGATGGTATGGGGTGCCATTGGTTACATGTCTCGGTCACCTCTTGTTCGTTTTTACGGCACTTTGAACAGTGGACGTTACATTTCAGATGTGTTACGACCCGTGGCTCTACCCCTCATTCGATCCTTGCGAAACCCTACATTTCAGCAGGATAACGCACGACCGCATGTTGCAGGTCCTGTACGGGCCTTTCTGGATACAGAAAACTTTCGACTGCTGCCCTGGCCAGCACATTCTCCAGATCTCTCACCAACTGAAAACGTCTGGTCAATGGTGGCCGAGCAACTGGCTCGTCACAATACGCCAGTCAGTACTCTTGATGAACTGTGGTATCGTGTTGAAGCTGCATGTGCAGCTGTACCTGTACACGCCATCCAAGCTCTGTTCGACTCAAAGCCCAGGCGTATCAAGGCCGTTATTACGGCCAGAGGTGGTTATTCTGGGTACTGATTTCTCAGGATGTATGCACCCAAATTGCGTGAATATGTAATCACATGTCAGTTCTAGTATAATATATTTGCCCAATGAATTCCCGTTTATCATCAGCATTTGTTCTGGGTGTAGCCAGTAGTGTACATGTTTCAAAGACATATGAAGTCTCAACTTCACCTATGGAAATGAATACAGGCCAAAGTAATGAATTAAAATTTATACCAAGGACAGCATTCGAACTCAGGTCTCCCACTCACTAGGCTGATGTGCTAATCACTACATTGTCTATGTTCTGTTTGTACTAGCGTTTTAGCTGCGCACTCAAGAGGCAGTCGCCAGTAGTTCCCTCCCACTGAGGCTGATGGTTTGCTGCCATGACACCACAGGGATTCTCCTTAGCCCACATGTGGCTGCTGAAAAGGTTGATCTACTACCCTTTGTAAGGCTAGTCTCATGTGTCAATAGGGAGGGGGGATGTACTAGGGTAACCCATGTAGTTGTGTTAGCTGCAATTCCATGGTGGCGCAGTGGTTACCGCATCTGCCTGGTCAGCAGGAGACCTGGGTTAGAATCGTACTCTTGGTATAAATTTTAATTCCTTGCTTCGGTCGCTTTTCAGTATCATACTTATTTACATATTTATTTATTATTTCTTTCTGTCTACACATCTGCCACCTAGAATCTAATTCGGATCCCTTTTCTACGCACTTACAGAAGGTCGTAGCCTATACAGCTGTGATTAAACATTCATTTGCTGATTTATAGTGTACTTAAGCATTTATCATAATTAGTGAGATTCAATGTAAAGTAAAAAAAAGGATTGTCAAATAATAGTGGCTGACTGTAGTATTATTTATTTAGTTATTTACATGTCTGGTTCCGTAGGACCAAATTTAGGAGCAATGCTTCAAATGGCTCTGAGCACTAAGGGACTTAAATTCTGAGGTTATCAGTTCCCTAGAACTTAGAACTACTTAAACCTAACTAACCTAAGGACATCACACACATCCATGACCGAGGCAGAATTCGAACCTGTATAGCAGCAGCAGCGCAGTTCCGGACAAAAGCACCTAGAACCGCTCGGCCACTCCGGCCGACTGAGGAGCAAATCTCCAAGGTCATGGAATTTGTCAGTACATGAAAGTGCAAGATAAAAGTAACAATATATAAAATAAAATGTTTATTAACCCAAAAAAGTCAAGCCATAATTTTAAGTCAACGCAATGTGCAATATAATGTAGGAATCAGATTGATTTTTCAAGGAACTGCTCAACAGAACAGGATTGACCCGTAAGGAAACTCTTCAATTTCGATTTCAAAGCGCGTGTGTTAATGCTACTATTTTTGAATTCTTGTAGTACATTATTAAAAATGGATGCTGCAGTATACCACACATCTTTCTGCACAAGACTGAAGGATTAGCGATCCAAATGCAGATTGGATTTCTGCCTGCTATTAACTGAGTGAAAGGTACTGATATTGTTAACAAGAAACGACAGTAAAGAATATATATGTTGAGAGGCCAAAATCAGAACACCCAGGCTAGTGAACACGGGTGGATGTGAGGTTTGCGAACCTATACCACTTAAAGTAGTATATGAGTTTTGCTATTTGGGGAGCAAAATAACTTATGGTTGAAGTAGAGAGGATATAAAATGTAGACTGGCAATGGCAAGGAAAGCGTTTCTGAAACGAGAATTTTGTTGACATCAAGTATAGATTTACGTATCAGGAAGCGTTTTTTGAAAGTGTTTGTGTGGAGTGTAGCCATGTTTGGAAGTGAAACATGGACTATAAATAGTTTAGACAAGAAGAGAATAGAAGCTTTCGAAATATGTCGCTACAGAAGAATGCTGAAGATTAGATGGGTAGGTCACGTATTTATTACTGGAGGGCACCATGGAAGATAAAAACCGCAGAGGGAGACCCAGAGATGAATACACTAAGCAGACTCAGAAGGATGCAGGTTACAGCAGTTAGGAGATGAAGAGGCTCGTACAGGATAGAGTAGCATGGAGAGCTGCGTCAAATCAGTCTCTGGACTGAAGGCAACAACAACAACATATTTTCAATGAGACATGAACTTACTTCATGAACTGCAGTATTTGAAACAGACCCAATGCTGCACACAACATCCTTTACTACCAAGCTATCGTCATCAGCAAACAGAAACATTTTAGAATTACCCGTTGCACTAGACGGCATATCGTTTACATAAATTAGGAACAGTAGTGACCCCAACATTGACCCTGGGGCACCCTGCCATTTGACTGTACCCCACTCACACAGACATTCTCAGCTCTGTGAAAAATGACCTTGTCCTGTCTGTTGATAAAGTAAGAGGTGAACCAATTGTGAGCTACTCCCCCTTATTCCATAATGGTCCATCTTCTGGAGCTATATTTTGTGATCAACACAATCAGACGCCCTAGTTAAATCAAAAAATATGCCTAGCGTTCGAAACCTTTCGTTTGATACATCAAGTACCTCACAGAGAATCAGCCTCTCAGATACGAATCCGGTCTCGGACATGGATGTGTGTGATGTCGTTAGGTTAGTAAGGTTTAAGTAGTTCTAAGTTCTAGGGGACTGATGACCTACAATGTTAAGTCCCACATTGCTTAGAGCCATTTGATTTGAGCTGTAGAATGATTGTCTGACGGAGCCACAATCTCTGCTTGTACCGCTACATCACTACCAAAGCGAAGGGGTTCTTTAAGTTTTGAAAGCAGATGCTCTTTTGTTTTCGGAGTCAAGTTGGTGAACCGAGCTTTCATCATCGGTCATAATGCTGTTAAGGAACCACAGCGCAAAATATATTGTTGACAGATGTCCAGTATCCTCCGTTTCTTGTCAGGAGTGAGCATTCGAGGTACCCACCCTGCACACTGGTTTCTGTATGGTAGCTCTCCAACGATGGCCCGAACAGGCTGTGGTGATGTGCCACACTTACCTGACAGCTGTGTCTCTGTTAACCGACGACCTTCTCTGATGAGTTCATCAATCCGATTCTGATGGTATCGTCGGTTGCTGTACGCGGCCGTCCGCTGCGAGCTGTGTCACAAACGTCGAGATTAGCACCACCGTTTCCTTCACTACGAGCACGAACAACCCAGCGTCGCACACTACTGACGTCGACATAATCGTCATCGTACACAGGTTTCATTCTTCTAAGGCTTTCAATCTGAGGCACCTTTTCTGATGTTAGAAACACGGTTACAGTATACTGTTTCTCGCATACAGACATAGTTATGTTGCACATGGCCAGCTTATACACTACAGTTGGCAGTCTTGCGTCAGCGAAGCAGAAAAGTCGACGCAGTGATATGCATGACATCTAATACCAGAACTAATATTTAGAACAGAATAAAAAATTCGGAAGCAATTAATTTTGAGCACGCCCTCGAACTTGAATATTGTGATTTCTTGTGAGCATTAGTGTAACCTATTGTCGGCGCACCTTTGTCTATAAAGAGTCACAGTCATTGCGCACGCACTTCCAAAGTTCATCGATAGCTATAGAGCCATCTGACGAGTTGTGATGCGCCTTTCTACGCGAATAATTGCATCCGCGCAAATCACCAACTCAGACAGGACTTCCCGAACGTGGCCAGTGAAGGAGCTCATTTCTGCGCTTGCTGAGGATCTAACTCTCTTTACCCTTCGCTCAACTGCACTCTTCTCAAGTGCATCACTACGATACAATTCACAAAAACATCTATGGATGTTCACCACAGTTTGTTATTCCGTAATAAAGAAATGAATTACAGCACGTTGCCTGTATCGAGCGTCTTACGTATAAGTCATTTTGATTGGTCACCACGGCCCTGCCATCTGCCGGCATTATTGAAAACTTTGCACACGTGCAGAAGAAACGTATAACTGGAGGCACCTAAAAGGACGTTTCCCTGTACGCATTAACGACTGCAAAAATCTTTTAATATTATTTATTGAACGAGTCTTCTACATATCTGATCTATGCTAATTTTGCTTAGTGAGTTCTCGACTGCTGGGGACAACGCTATAAATTTCTAGAACTGAAGTTCCAGGAAACTCGTACATCTCCAAGCAATCCCACGCCCACTGCAGGTCAATCCTGAGATTGGGCCACATGGGAGCCAGCGCCGTCGTCCGCATTACCAGCGGGTTCAAGGAATGGGAATATCATGGATCCACCACAGCCTGCTCTTGCTGGAAGATCCACATAACTCACCTACAAGTTCTCATCCATTCTCCTGGTTCAAAGTCTACCACATCCTTGGCCACATATTCGATGATATCCAATGCTTTTGATCGTTCTCTGAATAGGAATTAATCCCAGTGTCCGCGAATCCTCGGTGATGTTTTCTGCATTCACAATACCCACTTCAGCACTATCATGTACAATCGGGTTTTCCCCTACAATGCTTTCATTTTCTAAATATTTTCTAAGTTCTCTAGATACATTACCTGCTACTTCGTTTACCAGGTACCATTCGTCGTTAATTGTACGTACGAAATCGTGCGTTCAGAAGGAACTTCGTACGAAAGCGTGCAGTGGGTTCGAGAGCTGACGCCAGAGATCATTTTATTCATCCTTTATCCCACAATTATAGAAATTCCATAACATGATATAGTCTTTGTTATTTTAGCCTTTGACGTTATTATCATTATTTTTGTGTTAAAAACACACAATGGTATAGAGTTTCCCTATTCCAAAATAATATTTCATTGTTGATAGCATTTTTACATACGTAAACTCGCATATTTTTATTCGCTGTTGACACAGTTCTATTGTAGTTGTGACATTTTATTTCTGCTTTTAGAATGCTTTCCAGGTGAAGGTACAAAACGTTGCCTCGGACCAGCTATATTTCTACAAATATGCGAAAAATACGTTTTATTATGTGAAACTGAGAGGCCAAAAGTGACGGGAATAGTATTCCGACCGGAAGATGTGACTTGTATACGGCCGTATGATCTACATCCACATCTACATGGTTACTCTGCAATTCACACTTAAGTGCCTGGCAGAGGGTTCACTGTCATTCCACTCTCGAATGGCGCGTGGGAAAAAGGAACACCTAAATCTTTCCGTTCGAGCTCTGATTTCTCTTATTTTATTATGATGATCAGTTCTCCCTGCGTAGGTGGGTGTCAAAAAAATATTTTCGCATTCGGAAGAGAAAGTTGATGATTGAAATTTCGTAAACAGATCTCGCTGCAAAGAAAACCGCCTTTGTTTCAGTGACTGCCACCCCATCTCGCGCATCATATCACTGACACTCTCACCCCTATTGCGCGATAACACGAAACGAGCTGCCCTTCTTTGCAATTTTTCGATGTCCTCCGTCAATCTTACTTGGTAAGGATCCCACAGCGCGCAGCAATATTCCAGCAGAGGACGGACAAGTGTGATGTAGGCTGTCACTTTGGTGGGTTTGTCGCATCTTCTAAGTATTCTGCCAACAAAGCGCAGTCTTTGTTTCGTCTTCTGCACAATATTATCTATGTGGTCTTTCCAGTTTAAGTTGCTCGTAATTGTAATTGCTAGGTATTTGGTCGAAATGACAGCCATTTGATTTGCGCAATTTATGATATACCCAAAATTTATCGGATTTCTTTTAGTACCCATGAGGGTGACCTCGCACTTTTCTTTGTTTAGTGCCAATTGCCACTTTTCGCACCATTCAGAAATTCTCTATAGATCATTTTGTAGTTGGAATTGATCGTCTGATAATTTTACTAGACGGAAATTTACAGTGTCATCTGCAAACAATCTAAGGGGGCTGCTCAGATTATCACCTAGATCATTTACGTAAATCGGGAACAGCAGAGTCCCTATGACACTACCTTGCGGAACGGTAGATACCACTTCCGTACTACTCGATGACTTACCGTCTATCACTACGAACTGTGATCTCTCTGAGAGGAAATCACGAATCCAGTTACACAACTGAGATGATACTCTATATGCACGCAAATTGTTTTAATAGTCGCTTGTGAGGAACGGTATCGATAGCCTTCTGGAAATCTAGGAATATGGAATCGATCTGAGATCCCTTGTCGACAGCACTCATTAATTCATGGGACTAAAAAGCTAGCCGTGTTGCACAAGAACGATATTTTCTGAATCCGTGTTGGTTATGTATAAATAAGATGTGCCGTAAGGTGTGATTATACGCCGGGCAATGTGGGCGAGCAGTTCTAGGCGCTTCAGTCTGGAACCGCGCGACCACTACGGTCGCAGGTTCGCATCCTGCCTCGGGCATGGATGTGTGTGATGCCCTTAGGTTAGTTAGGTTTAAGTAGTTCTAAGTTGTAGGGGTCTGATGACCTCAGATGTTAAGTCCCATATTGCTCAGAGCTATTTGATCATTTTATGATTACACATACCACATCTGACCAGTCACACGCACATATGTCGTGGCCCGGGCAGCACGTCACGAATAAAGTGACTGTGAACGTGGGGTTACGATCGGTGCAAGCCGCATAGGTCATAACATGTTAAACGAGAATTCTGATTTGCAAAGGCAATGGAGGTGGATCATTGGTACCTCGTGTACAGTGTTTCAACACGCTTAATCTGCCCTAGAGGACGACCACAAGTGTCTGACGTCACGTCTCCTCCACAGAATCACACAGGATTACGTACAGCCCTGAGCGAGATCTCCGCCAGTTTCACTGTGGGGTGTCAGAAAGCCGTGTCTACGAGGACTGCACGGAGACAAATGCACTGCAAAGGGTTCAGCAGCCAACGACCGACCCGTGTCACACTGCCTTCACAGCACATTCGGTCACACAGTGCATTACGTCCCATAAAAAATCAGGCGTCAATGAACTTAAAAACTCTCCTTTGTTACACATATCCGTACAGTATATTAAGTGGTTCCCGAGTTGCTTTGTTTCATGCACTGAGGCCGCGCCGCCACGTTAACGAACAAGGCTTCGAGAAAGGGTGTTTAATTCGTTGGGTCCGGTTCCCGTTACGGGGCGGAGCGGGTATGTTTTTGCATTTATTCCGGCCATCGCAGCAGCCGGTCGTTTGCACGTTAAACACTTGTGGCCGGCCGCGTAATGGAAGCGGTAATGGCTGGACTCCAGGAGCGCCGCGCCGGCCGCAAACGGCCGCGCCCGCGTTTGTCGCCCTTCCGCCAGGAAACAAAACGCGGCGCCGTGCGCTGCGCTGCCTGACTTTCGATTGAGCCCGTCTCCAGCGTCGTGCGCTAACGCCATGAGCTCAATCCCTTGATGGAATGGATGATCCGAGTTTCGGAAAATTCACCGTGACCTTGAATGAATTACACAAATAGGTTTCTAAATGTTTTGAAGGCACTGCCACACTTACATATTTTTTGAACTTTCTACGAGTCAGTATGTGTTTTCAGTTGGATTGATCTGCAGTGTATTTCCCGTTTAAAACACTAAATCTTTTACGTTAAAACTGTCTAGGAAGTCCGCAATGTCTTCCACTGCAAGAGTAATGAGGTGATGTTTAAAACTTTCCCGGCGTACTGATTGTTCCATAATAACACGGGAGAACTGCCGTAAGTCGGTAACGTCCTGCCACGATATTTCGGCACAAAGTCTTTTGGCCATCTTGGAAGAAGAAGAGGTCTTCAGGTCGACGGCTTATCTACCATTTATTGGTAATATTTCTTCGCAGATAGGCAGAATATTGAAGAAGTATCAAGTAAGAGTCATCTTTCGCCCTCCTCTTAAAATATCATCACTGATGGGATCCGTTAAGGATGACCTGGGTCTGCGTAAATCAGGTGTTTATAAGATTCCTTGTGATTGCGGCAAATCGTACATAGGGCAAACAATACGAACTGTGCAGGAACGCATTGTGGAACACCAGCGGCATACTCGCCTTCTTCAACCCACCAAGTCTGCAATCGCCGAACATTGTATCTCCACAGGCCGCTCCATGAATTATAATGATACAAAAATTGTGGCTCATACATTAAACTTTTGGAGTTCGATTATTAATGAATGAGTGGAAATAAGATTGTCTGACAGAGACACTCTTATTAATCGAGATAGTGGTTTTCAGTTAAACGCCGCTTGGAATCCGCTAATAGAGAAACTCCGTACCCGACGCAGTTATCTGCATAAAGATGAAGATCGATCTGATATCGAAACGCCAAGCTTTCACCGCGGAGGGCGCTAGGCGCAGCGCACGGAGTCGTTGTGTATGCGTACACTGTGTCGCGCATGCGCAATGCCACTTTCATAGGGCTTTAAATAGCAGAGTTCAGCACGTACTCGCCAGTACTACTACAGCGGTGCTCACCTGAAGATTGCCAAAAGACTTTGTGCCGAAATATCGTGGCAGGACGTTACCGACTTACGGCAGTTCTCCCGTGTTATTATGGAACAAGAGTAATGAGGTTTATAACTATACCTCCACTAACAGATAATTAGTTCAAAATTATCATTTCACGCACTCAAAGTATCATATTTTTATTGCGCAACTAAAAGGTCTTTAATGTGGCAGGTATTGCTACATCACTGAAGAAAATTAACAATAATATCACATATCTTGTATTTGCAATCCAACGACGATCTCGCTTTGGCTTTGGCTGGTAATTAATATTGTTGTCTAGGTAGCATGACTATCGCTATTGGTGCGAAATGCACACGGATGTTCATTACGCCGACTTAAAGAACTTACGAAGACAGTCTTTCAGGATTAATTTGATGATTTATGTTTTTCATTGCAATATGCTTCATACTTCTTTAAACAATGGTCACTTGAAAATAATTCATCACACTCACTTTTCACAGCAATTGACATTTATTAAACTTATTATACTTTCGCATGTTCAAAACATTACTTCATCATACAATTTCGCAGCTGTTGCTGCTCTTAATGAAACTCACAACATTTTCATTGTCCACCACTCAGACTCATCTTTTCATTTCCAACACAAAGTCAAGACTTCGTATTCAACACAAAAACTTGATTACTCTGTACGCTTCCACGCCGAAAGTCACAAGCCAGCATCAAAGATAACAATAAGTACAAAGATATGTACACAAGATATTATATCGATTTCACCATTTCAAAATATTGACCTACCTACATACGAGAATGAAACCAAATTTGAATAGAGTGAAAAATATGAGACATTACGTAGAAAAAATATTCATTAATTTACGGTATCGAAAAACTTGATTGGCAGGTGGTAATGGTTTTGGAAATAAAGAACCATTACAGGTTGCAAATGTGATAAAGAAATTTTGATCAACATACGTATGTCAAAGGCTTTTTTCGGTTATTCAACTAAATAAGTCACGATTAAGTGGCAACCTGAGTACGAAAATCTTCTAAATTGTCTGCGTTTCACCATATGCCAACAGTTTGTACCAGATAAAAGCTATGCCACGTCTTCAGCGTTCCAGTAATAAATAATACTGAAAACTTGTTTGTGATTTATGTTGTTGATAACTATCGAATGTAAAAACAAGTCTTACGCAGTGCGACTGCATTCCCATTCACCCTTCCATCTCCCCCCCCCCCCCCCCCCCACACACGCAGGAAGCGTGTCTCCTGGTGGTGGGGGAAGCCTGCCGAAATATCCGACCTCCTTGGTGTGTAACTTTGGATGCGGCTCCTCTACTATGTGATAAGCAAATTGGTCAGAAAATTAGTCACGCCAGAAGACGTACGCCATTAACGTGTAACAAGGACAAGGCCATCATTTTAGCCTCAGTTCGGCGAGCCTACAAGTTTATCCTGCTGTGCATATCCAACTGAAGCCACTCAATAATTAGATCCTATAGAGCTAACGAAGTGCAGTGATGTTGATTGCTAAATTTCAGCAACTATTCCAATTAGTCCCAAACATCTTCTTTGGGATTAATATCGGGTGATTTAGTGGGCAATTCAGTTGTGGTATGGTGTCTGTGTGTTGGGTCAAACAACACCACAGTAATCATGAAGATACAGAAGCAACGGCAGCTCTTGGCCACCCAGAGTGTTGAAGTAAAAATCGTGGTTCATGTTCATGGTAATCTGCATCATTGGACCCAAGTTATGGTACAAACAATTTATTAAAAATATGACGGTACCACCTCTTGTCCGAACTAGACCCTCCACACACTGCAGGTTATAAACGACACATTTGACGGTCGCTGCACACGACGCCTTGCATCATTTAAAAAGAGGCAAAACTATGATTCATCGGGTTAGAGCGACCTGCCATCACTGGCAACACCGATTCCTATCGAGTTTGAAACCAATTGACTCTGATGAATGTGGCACTCAGCTCAAATCTTTGATGGTTACGAACTTTCCGAAATCACTTTATACCGTGTAATATACAGTCTGCTAAGTAATATAGTGGTCGGGTTAATCAGTAGAAAATGTGTTTGACAACAAACTATAACATATACATACATCACATATGAACAAAACAAAAATGGAGTTGCAATTGATAATACATCGAATCACACGCAGCGTCAAAATTGAGTAGTATCTCCGAGGCATACCTACAAGCAAGGTTCTCGCGTGTTCACGTGGAAGAGACTTCAGATTGCGTCGAATTTGCGTTGACAGTTGTTTTATAGCGAATTTTTCTTACGCTTGACACAGTGTTAAGAATGGGTTGCCCAAAAAGAGTTTAATAATTATTTTTTACAGTTTTGGAGACACTTTATCGATTGATCCACGTTATACAAAGGCGTCCAAGTTCTTAACCAATTTATAGAAACTGTTGCAGTTCATGTTATCAAAGTGCAGTGTTTTTATTCCCCATTAGCATTTTGTATGTGTTCACTTTCAGCCCTATTCGTAGAGGCTTTGATAAAATATCCATTACAAACGATGTAATTTTTTTGTATACAGTCAGAGTACTTTTATACAAATTACTTTGATGTCCCCATATATTTAGATGCTGCGGCATGACTCATTTTCGGACCTTTAGTGTGGCTACATAGAAAAAAAGCCGCAGAACGCGACGCGTAAGCTACACTCATGTCCTTCTCGAGCATCTAAGTCAACAATTCAAAGTAAACTAACGCTTTATGGACATTGCGTGAGGGACAAAGGTTCTCTCAATTGGGCTGTGTAATAACTGAGGTGATATTTTTTACCATCTTTCTGTCATGCCGACCACGCCCTTACTTAAGGCTGTACCAGTTCAAAATGGCTCTGAGCACTGTGGGACTTAACATCTGAGGTCATCAGTCTCCTAGAACTTAGAACTAGTTAAACCTAACTAACCCAAGGACATCACACTCATCCATGCCCAAGGCAAGATTCGAACCTGCGACCGTAGCGGTCGCGCGATTCCAGATTGTAGCGCCTAGAACCGCTCGACCACACAGGCCGGCGCTGTACCTGTGATTGCTACATCATTTCTTCTACACATGCTGGACAATCAGTGTTGATACACCTGCAAATCGGGCTACTTCGTTCACGGTGTGATCTTGGAAAGGATGGGAAAGGAACTCGGCCATGCCCTTTCAAAGGAACAAGCCCGGCATTTGCCTAAAGCGATTTAGCGAATTCACGGAAAACCTAAAGCGGGATGGCCGGACGCGGGTTTGAACCGTCGTCCTCCCGAATGCGAGGCCAGTGTGCTATCCACTGTGCCACCTCGCTCGGTCACGATGGTTGGACCTGGTGGTCAAGCGCGTGCCTGGAAACCCAATGGTCGCGGAATCGAATTCCGGGGTTTTCAGTCTGCCTTTAACCCAGCGTTCACATGTAAATGATGTGAAGTTTCACCGGAAAAGACACGTTCCAATTGTAATGGTACTTGAATTACGTAAACATTATGGTACCTCACCTGAACCTCTCGATACCAGTAATATTCTACTGTATTTCTGTTAACTACTTAACATATATCTGAGACAACATTCAGATTTGATTTCACTTTTGATACATCGATATGTTTATATTGCAATGATATTATTCTTATACGTATTCTTTCTTTTGTCACTATGATCTTTGACGGACTTGTGACACTGATTTTTGGGCGCGTAAGCGATTATTCGTTAAGTTAGTTGTTAACTTGTTAGAGAGTCGGACCTTGAGAGGGTCAGGTCGTGGACGTCATGTTGGAAAGACGAATATTGTCGTCAGCTTATAAAATGTGAACTTTAAGAGTGACTGGGGGGAAGACGTTTTCAAGTATGTTTTGTATTTTGAAGTGATATTAGTGTGTCACGTGATATTGCAATAAAAGCAATTAAAGGGAAGTGTAACTTCATTTCGGAGTGCTGATTATTTTTTTACACCACTATTGTCCAGCAAAAGTGTAATCTTCAAGAATCGTTTGTGAAGCGCATCTACAAAACTTCTGAATGTAGCAGAATAAAACCTAGGCCTCTTTGCATCCGAGCTTGGAATCATAACCACCTAGATTTTCAACGATCGAGTCATGATTCTACGACGAGACCAGCGTGGGAAACACAAAAAGATGAGTGCCTAGTTTTTTATTATTGCATGAAATGACTTTATTAACTGTGTTCTAATGACACCTGCCACATAATACAACTGTTGTTGCCCGAAAATGCAGTATTTAACAGCGTGAGCAACACCACAATCGTTATTAAAATTTTGGCCCTTGTTGTGGTGGGGTTGTTAGACAATGCAGGTCACTTTTGCCCGGTAGGGTTACTGGCGTAAGTTAGGACACCTAAGTCGCCGAGTAGTCGTCCACTTGATGGACTTGCACCAGATCCTCGAGGCACACAGAATTATGAATTATTCCACCCATGACTTACGTTAGCACCTAGCACCAATTGTACACCCTCTAAAGTGATGAAAAGGGACCGGTCTGCTTATTAAACGAAGACCGCGAACTATATTCGCCTAGCAGAGTTTGCAGGTAAAATGTGTGGAGGGAGATAAAAGTTACACATGGACACAGGCCATTTTAAAAGGGAACGCCGAGAATGGCTCACGGAGTATGTGGGAAGCCACGAGATGACTGTTAAAAGTTGAAGAACTGTTTTCAGGCAGGCGGGCGTATTCAGTGGAGAGTGGTTATTAGTGTCCGGAGCGGAAACTGTATTTGCAGCGGCCGGGCCGCAGGCAGACAAAAGGGCTTTTGCAGAGGGCAGGAGGGCGCGCCCTCGTCCCGGCCGGCGTCCGATACTTGGAGGGCGCTCCAAAGGCCCTCTGCCGGGCTCCGGCCGCCCATTCAGCCCGCCACGGCTCTCCGCGGCTACTGTGCGCAGCGCAGCCTCCTCCAAAAGAGAGTATAGGTGTAAAGAACGGTAGTGCAGGGTGCACCACCGAAATCTGGACAAGTTTAAATTCCCGTTACATCATTCTTCTACATCTGTACTGAGAAAGCTAAGTCAATGTGTGTGGCGGAGGGTATATTGTGCACCACTGTCACTAGCCCCCGCCCCCCCCCCCCCCCCCCCCCCCCTGTGTGCTTGCTCTACGAAACGTTCGCGGGAAGAATGATTGCTGGTATGCCTCCGTAATCTTCCGTACATTGTCTTTTCTCAAGATACACGCAAGAGGAAGAAATACACTCCTGGAAATGGAAAAAAGAACACATTGACACCGGTGTGTCAGACCCACCATACTTGCTCCGGACACTGCGAGAGGGCTGTACAAGCAATGATCACACGCAAGGCACAGCGGACACACCAGGAACCGCGGTGTTGGCCGTCGAATGGCGCTAGCTGCGCAGCATTTGTGCACCGCCGCCGTCAGTGTCAGCTAGTTTGCCGTGGCATACGGAGCTCCATCGCAGTCTTTAACACTGGTAGCATGCCGCGACAGCGTGGACGTGAACCGTATGTGCAGTTGACGGACTTTGAGCGAGGGCGTATAGTGGGCATGAGGGAGGCCGGGTGGACGTACCGCCGAATTGCTCAACACATGGGGCGTGAGGTCTCCACAGTACATCGATGTTGTCGCCAGTGGTCGGCGGAAGGTGCACGTGCCCGTCGACCTGGGACCGGACCGCAGCGACGCACGGATGCACGCCAAGACCGTAGGATCCTACGCAGTGCCGTAGGGGACCGCACCGCCACTTCCCAGCAAATTAGGGACACTGTTGCTCCTGGGGTATCAGCGAGGACCATTCGCAACCGTCTCCATGAAGCTGGGATACGGTCCCGCACACCGTTAGGCCGTCTTCCGCTCACGCCCCAACATCGTGCAGACCGCCTCCAGTGGTGTCGCGACAGGCGTGAATGGAGGGACGAATGGAGACGTGTCGTCTTCAGCGATGAGAGTCGCTTCTGCCTTGGTGCCAAAGATGGTCGTATGCGTGTTTGGCGCCGTGCAGGTGAGCGCCACAATCAGGACTGCATACGACCGAGGCACACAGGGCCAACACCCGGCATCATGGTGTGGGGAGCGATCTCCTACACTGGCCGTACACCTCTGGTGATCGTCGAGGGGACACTGAATAGTGCACGGTACATCCAAACAGTCATCGAACCCATCGTTCTACCATTCCTAGACCGGCAAGGGAACTTGCTGTTCCAACAGGACAATGCATGTCCGCATGTATCCCGTGCCACCCAACGTGCTCTAGAAGGTGTAAGTCAACTACCCTGGCCAGCAAGATCTCCGGATCTGTTCCCCATTGAGCATGTTTGGGACTGGATGAAGCGTCGTCTCACGCGGTCTGCACGTCCAGCACGAACGCTGGTCCAACTGAGGCGCCAGGTGGAAATGGCATGGCAAGCCGTTCCACAGGACTACATCCAGCATCTCTAGGATCGTCTCCATGGGAGAATAGCAGCCTGCATTGCTGCGAAAGGTGGATATACACTGTACTAGTGCCGACATTGTGCAAGCTCTGTTGCCTGTGTCTATGTGCCTGTGGTTCTGTCAGTGTGATCATGTGATGTATCTGACCCCAGGAATGTGTCAATAAAGTTTCCCCTTCCTGGGACAATGAATTCACGGTGTTCTTATTTCAATTTCCAGGAGTGTACATTGGTCCACTATTCAAGGAAAAGTAAATCTCACCCTTTTCTTGTAGCGTACGGGTGTCAAACCGACCATCAGTATTCTGGTATTTGTCAGACGATGGATTTGTATTCTACCTCGTTCGCGGTTGAGCTACAGCTCCTGTTAATTTAAAGCTAGGAGTCGTAAAATTTTTTTTTTGCTCAGTTCAACGGTGGAATGAATAAGGTGCGTGGGTATCCTTCAATTCTGACACACAGCTTTCGTCTCACTTTTGGGGCACAGTATGATAGTCCGTGCCGCAGGTTCGAATCCTGCCTCGGGCATGGATGTGTGTGATGCCCTTAGGTTAGTTAGGTTTAAGTAGTTCTAAGTTCTCGGGGACTGATGACCTAAGATGTTAAGTCCTATAGTGCTCAGAGCCATTTTTTCTACTGTCGGCATGCCATTCATTTGGTGATGATTCCTTAAGTGGAGCAAGTTGCAGTCGAGTAGGCTGACTAAAGTACTGCAACTGAGTTTGGCTTTTATAGTCAATAAAATGAAGTCCAACGTCTGCTAGAGTACTATTAAATTCTGTCGTAATTACTTTTATGTTCACATGAATTATCCATTTTGGATTACAGTTAAACTGATGGTAGTTAAATACACCACAAAATCTACACTTTCATCACAGCCCGAGATGTGAAGGAAAAACTTTATTACTAATTAATTTATTAATTAATAATTAATTTATTAATAATTATCTCAGAGTCACTTTCCTGGATGATATCTGTTTCCAGGCGTTTGGAACTTCAGCAAGTAGACTTTCACTGGAATGCTTTAGTGCAAATAATTACCTGGTGCCGACTGTTTCATTGGCGCCACCAGCCAGTGTGTAGCGTCCACGTTTAGGAGGTTGCATCATGCATGTGTGAAGGCTCATCCAGACTGCACTGGACCAGGTTTCTAACAGCAGTGTGTTTGACTGATTGTTCTCGAGCAGCGTCTCCAGTGATATTCCAGCAGAAGTGTCTCACACGAGGTGCACTTTTATCCTAGAGTATAAATTCCTTGAAATTTTTTGTCTGCCCAGGCATCCTGCAAAAAAATCCGCTCTGGGCTTGTCCTTACTTACAATTGCCCAGATAAATTGATGCATCCTACCATTAATACTGTCTGTGAGCAGCTTAGGTTGCTCTTGACTAACGAATTATTTTCCCATACGAAAAGCGCTGCCGTGCTGGGAAATGAACTATTGTTACATTAATCAGCCAGAGCATTATGACCATCGATCTACTATCGATTTAAACCTTTCCAAGCGATAGGAGCGTCACCTGGTGGGGAATGACTGCTGGTCAGAAACACACAAGATGAGTGTGCTGTGCTGTCCATGGGTAGAATGGGGAAGGCGAGCGATGTATGTGAGTTTGACCGATGGCAGATAGCTATGGCCCGGAGGCTCGGCAGAGGATTTTGGAAACTGTTAAAGGAGTTCTATGGTAAGTGTCTTCAACACGTGCCGAAACCAAGGTGCAAAACATGTCCGATATCGTGGGTTGGGCGGTGACCCCCTATTACAGGTGTTGGACGTCGTTGACTGGGCAGACTGGTACAACAGAACAGGCAGCGAACTATGACGGAAGTAGTATCCGATTTTAATGGTGGGCAAAGTTCAAGGGTGTATGTAGCAACACACACTGCACCGAACGCTCCTAAAGATGGGCCTACGTAGCCGATGATCCAGGCATGTGCCAATGTTACCCCCACGTCATCGGGTTACTACGTCTGAAATGACACGTGGCCATCGGCACTGGACGCTGGCGCAGTGACCGAGCGTTGCACAGTCTGATGAATCCCGATACCTCTTTCATACTGCCGATGGGAGGGCGCAAAACCGTTGTTTTCCAGGGGAACAGCTCCTTGACAGCTGTATTGCGGGACAGAGACAAGCTGGCGGCGGCTCCATTATGCTCTGGGGAACATTCGCGTAGGCATCCATCGATCCAGTCAAGGTCGGGCAAGCAACACAATGACCAAGGAATATCGTACAAAGGTTGCAGATCACGTACGCCACTTCATGAAGACAATGTTTCCCGACGGCAGTCATATTTTCCGACAAGATAATGCGCCATGTGATAAGACCAGGAGTGTGGTGGAGTGTTTTGACGAATACAGTGGCACTTCCCAATTGACGTGCTGGCCCCCCGGTTCCCCAGATCTGAACCCGATCGAACACATCTGGAATGCGTTTGAACGTAGCGTCAGAGCTCATCGCCCTCTTTCCAGAATTTACGGGAATTAGTTGTCTTGTGCGTGCAGATGTGGTGCCAATTAATCAAGCGACCTACGAAGGCCTCATTGGTTCCATGCAACGACGCGTCGCCGCTGTTATCCGTGCCAGAGGTGGACATATTGGCTGTTAGGTAGGTGGTCTGAATGTTCTGGCTGATCAGTGTACGATTGCAGGGTAACGCTCGCTTTGCTGGAAATATCTCAGAATCCCCAAACCACATACCCCGTTGGATTTTAATGTATGCGGTCCTTAGACAGGGCTCAGGAAAATATGGCGGTGGTGTGAAGATGAATAGCAAGCAGAGGTCCCTCCTGCAACCACAATGACGCTAGGGGAGGTGTTTGTATTGTCATTGTCTCGTGGGAATCTCTCTTTCCTGTTCATCTGGACGCACGTACAACACATTAAAAGTGTTATTCAAAAGGAATGGACCAATCTAATGAGGTTCGCTAGTGGAGACGAAAACGGAATATCTTGATAAACAAAACATGGAAAAAATGTCTTTGTACTGTGCACTTTAGGAGAACGGTGAAGACAATGATTTACAGGCGGTGTTGTGAACAGAGAAGAAACCACATCTACTCCTAAAATTAGGACGCTGTTCAGCTTGCTTAATTTGTGATCTGCTATTTCTAGCATTGTAATTCGTTGAGTGGTTATGAATACTGCAAGAGTTGCGTAATTGGTGGCGACAGTCCAAAGAAGGTGCATACGCTCATAGTTTCAGTCCCTCTTAATGGCGGATATGGATTCCTGCCTGGTTGACCATGTTAGTGCAGCAACCGCTGTTGAAGTCAAGTCTAATCTAGTACCTATAGTGTTAGTCAGAACCGGCAGGAAACTAAAAAGCGAGCAAAAGGGTACCTCTCGCCAGATTTCACCTGAAAGTTCATCGTGCACCCCACGCAAATGTTATACCAAAAGACTTAATTCTCTAACCGTCAATCGATTTAATTAGATCAAAAACAAGGCCATCATCCGCCAAATGACTACTCGTTTGAACGGTGTAAATAGACGCCTTCTTCGTCAAGGAGAATTTATTTTAGAGAAGTTACCTTGCACACGATCGTGCACAACTCCAAAATCAGGCGGCAATTCTAAATTGTAAATGCACGAGTTTCCAGTTACTGTCTTATTCCCATTCGCAGTTCGCATTGCTGATCTGCAGCTTGGATCCGCCTACCTGTCCATCAGTGTCTGCCGCTCTTTTCGCATTACTGACAGGCCTTTCAAAGCAATCTGACGTTTCTAATTAGAAGCAGTCACAAAGAGAATAGCCACAACTTTACATTCAGATGTTCCTGACAGGCCTGTCTGCGGCAGTCGCGAGTTTAACGCCTACACATACGCGTAGCGGTGTCGTTGCTACAAATCCGCTACACATTTATCTACGTTGCGAGACGTGTGCGTGTGTCTGAAAGTTTCAGATGTTTTTAGAGTGCTCGTGCAAATAGCGTAGTAATTAATAAAGAATAGGGTCTGTCGAAAAGTGAAAAAAAAAACTTGAAGTTGTATAGCTATGGACACCACCGAAAAAAAGAAGGGAAGCGCAGAGGAGAAGTAGCCGGCCGTCAGTGTAACTTCGTACACGCACACCCAGTCGGTGAGTATCTAAAGATTAGAGTTGCAGTGCTCTGTGATAGAATAGTCAGCAGAGTGCACTGGCGTTTCTCTTATTTAGTGTGGTTACCAGACCTCATAGGAGACGTAAGGGGGCGCGAACAGCGCCAGGTGGGGAGTGATCACTGTGGAGGACACGGAGTGACAGGCAATCGTGAGAGACAGCGTTATCAGCACCTGCCAGAGTTTGAAAAGCGCCTCACTGTGAGTCTCCATTTGGCAGCCTGGTCAAAACGTGCAATATTCCAGATTGCTAGGGCATTCGGAGGTGACAGTGGCCCGATAGGCACCGCATCGAAGTTTGAGGACGGACTTACTCTTAGTCAAGCGTCCGGTCGACCAAGTAAAAGGATCGCCAAATTGGCACCAAGCAAATCTTAATCCCTGCACATCTGTGCCTACCGTCCGAGAATAAGTAACAGAGTAGGTGAAACATTCTGTGTCATCCTGCTCCATCAGTCAGAGACTGGCAGCAGCCGGAGTAAAGAATTAACGTCCGATTCGTAGGCTTCCGTTGATACACCACAAACGCTGATGGTGACCGTCGCACTGTGTTCAGCCGTGAATCGCGGCTCTGCACTCACCCAGATGAAGATTGTCGAGTATGCCGGCCACCTGAGAAGAGGTCCCATTCTTCCCAGAGTAAAACGATGTTACTCCAGACGTCGTGGTGTGGGGAGCCATCTGGTATGACGTCAGGTCACGACTGGTAGCGATTGAGTAAACTCTAACGGCACAAATGGTGCGTTTCTAACATCTTGCATCCTAATGTGTAACCTCTAGCGCGACTGTATCGTGATGAAATTTTTCAACAGGACAATACTCGTGCACATGTGGCGCGTCTCTCTACGAATTCTCGGCATGATGTTGACGCATTTCAGTGGCCATACAACACTTGTGGTTCAGCTTGTCTCAAGAGAGGATACAGCGGCTTGATGACATCCTTCCCAACCGAGTCAGTGCATGTATCTAGAACAGAATGTAGTGCATCTTGTAAGTGGGCTCGTACAACCAACTTCATTGTAAATTTGATTCGATTTTGTAATCACCGAAATATCATCATACACCCTCTCAATCCGTGAAGTTTTATTTCCTTTTCTGCTTTCGTCTACGCGCTTCATTCTTTTGTTAGCCAGGGTCGGTAACAATACCCACTTGACGGGAGACGATAGGAGGTATCCGGAAAGTAACTTACCTTTTAATGTATCGCTGTTGTATTTGGAGCGGAGGGGGGATTATTTATTGCAACATCTCTGTTCAAAATCTACGGACAGTAATGATAAAGATACTCGTCAAAGGTATCCGTCATCACGATCGCAAATTTGGCCGTCCGTCTGCACTGAACAACGTACTGGCACAAGGAATTGACTTCAAAATATGTCAAAAAGCCAATTTCTCGGTATGTAAACTGACAAGCTACTGGTCATAGTTTTCGGAAAAGTGTATTACTTTCGTGCTCGTTGCGTTTTGATACTCCTTTCTGATGATCCTAAAGTCAACTGATAACCACTTCTCTCTTCTGGACTTCTTTTTTCATTACGATCCACTAGATGAAGGCCTTACGATGTGACAGTGATTTTCTATCCTGACGTGCTGAGAAAATAAGTCTATGTACTGATTTGGATTCTTGATGGTTGGGAGTACAGAAACACACCAAACTGCTAGCCAGAAATGTTACGACTTCAGTTTTTAGCGATGCTAACCGAATTTGGGGCCCGCATCTCGTGGTCGTGCGGTAGCGTTCTCGCTTCCCACTCCCGGGTTCGATTCCCGGCGGGGTCAGGGATTTTCTCTGCCTCGTGATGGCTGGGTGTTGTGTGCTGTCCTTAGGTTAATTAGGTTTAAGTAGTTCTAAGTTCTAGGGAACTGATGACCTAAGATGTTAAGTCCCATAGTGCTGAGAGCCATTTGAACCGAATTTGGGTGTTGACGTTCATGGAACGTGGGACGACAACCAATGATGAAATTCACAGAGGATGATTAAGACTGGGGCTGGGTGCTCAACGCGCAATCTCTTGACTGGCACTGTCGTCTTTCTTTTTACTAATACTGTGTTTTTCCAGCCTTGCAAACACAATAACTGCTGCGTCAGTTAAAATGGAACACATCTGGTCATCTGACAAACAACTCCGAAAGCATGGCACGGACTAGGTGCTATATTTCATGCAGAGAGAATGTCAACTAGTAGTTGGATGGTAAATGCTTATCTGTACGTTCTTAATACAGGTAGGGAACAAAACAGTGCACATTTTTCTAATAAAGAATCATTAATTGTCTCTCTGCTCCGTAGCGTTTATCGCGTCGGGCACTATCCGCTGTTTTGAAGTTTTAAAAAATTTATTTGTGTTCCGATTTTGTGCCCGGAGGACCTTCCTGTCTCCACGATCATTGGGTCAGTCGTCTGCGAGTCCTGTAAACCCTGTTTTCTGTGTTATCATATTTTAACTGTTTATTCATCATATTTCCTATGTGGAGCAGCCCAGCGATTGCCTAATTGAGCATTGAAAGCAATTTAAAAATCAGACACAAGCTGCTCAGTGTGCCAGACAAATGGTCGTTAATCCGCGGCACGGATTCTATCCGCCTCTGGCTCGAGACCCCGCCCCTCAGTATGGCATCTTTCAGCAATGAAGGACTTTTCACTATTCCACAATTTTATTTATAGTCTAACAGATAACACTTTCCAGGCAGACCTAATAGTTTTGCTATTATGTCTCAACTTTTTGCAGTTTCAACATCTTTAAGCCTCATTTACACCATAGCGAACACAAGCAAACAAGCGTAAAAAAAATATATCTTCTCTATGATATAAATCAGGTGCAACCAAGAATTTAGCTCTTGAGCTGTGCCCAGAGAGGAGTGCGAAAGCATGAGACCCATAGCGCTCAGCCTTGCAGCTTACTTCCCCCACCACCACCACCACACTAGCTTAAAGAGAGGATTGGGTAGATGGGAAAATTCGAACGCACCACCTTTCAATGGCAGTACAACCACACTGCGTATCACTTGGTTTTGTTTTTCATATTTCTCATCAATGTAAATAACAAAAAATACATTTTCATTATTATTTCATTGTTTTTGTCACATTGAAGACATAACTTCTATCTGGTACAGACGATCAGCAAACGGACAGACACAGACAGTTTCACAGAGTTTCGCAGTCAGGGTGTCATGGAACTGTGACATACATAGTTTCATAATCAAATAACGTCTTTCACAAAGATATGGCGATCGAAATATTGTACCAGATTTGCAAGCTCATTAGAGAGACGTGGAAACTCGACCTGTCCTAGACAGTTTTAAATTAAAAGTACATGTGATTAAAACAGGAATTACCTCCAGTATCAATCAGTTATGTCTGTACATAACTACGCTACGGAACAGAGAGACACCTTCAACTGAACTGGAAAACGGTCTCGAAAGCAGCGCGAAAAGGGCTGTAAGATTCCCAGTGTCCTCAAAACGTTTAGAAAACTATGCTAATTCTTTCAAGGCCACAATGAATTCTTCAAACCTGACATTTTCTTTAACGGCAGTGAGCTTAGGTAACTGGACTGTTTTTGTCAGAAGGTGTTGCTTTTATAAGGCTATTTTGTTTTTAAATGCATCTCCCATCAGGTCAGAAAGTAGTTCTTTCTCACCTTGCAATGTCTTGCTGCGGGTAGGGTGCAGTCAAATCTATATAAAATGAAAGATCTGCACCCCATGCCAGATGATCTACTTTCCTTTCATAGCCGGCCGAGCGGTTACAGGCGCTTCAGTCGGAACCGCACTGCTGCTACGGTCGCAAGTTCGAATCCTGCATCGAGCATGGTTGTGTGATGTCCTTAGGTCAGTTAGGTTTAAGTAGTTCTAAGTCCTAGATTAGATTAGGAAATGAGACACTTAAAGTAGTAAAGGAGTTTTGCTGTTTAGGAAGTAAAATAACTGATGATGGTCGAAGTAGAGAGGATATAAAATGTAGACTGGCAATGGCAAGGAAAGCGTTTCTGAAGAAGAGAAATTTGTTAACATCGAATATAGATTTATGTATCAGGAATTCGTTTCTGAAAGTATTTGTTTGGAGTGTAGCCATGTATGGAAGTGAAACATGGACGATAACTAGTTTGGACAAGAAAGAATAGAAGCTTTCGAAATGTGGTGCTACAGAAGAATGCTGAAGATTAGATGGGTAGATCACGTAACTAATGAGGAGATATTGAATAGGATTTGTGAGAAGAGAAGTTTGTGGCACAACTTGACTAGAAGAAGGAATCGGTTGGTAGGACATGTTTTGAGGCATCAAGGGATCACAAATTTAGCATTGGAGGGCAGCGTGGAGGGTAAAAATCGTAGAGGGAGACCAAGAGTTGAATACACTAAGCAGATTCAGAAGGATGTAGGTTGCAGTAGGTACTGGGAGATGAAGCAGCTTGCACAGTGTAGAGTAGCATGGAGCGCTGCATCAAACCAGTCTCAGGACTGAAGACAACAACAACAACAACAACAACAAGTCCTAGGGGACTGATGACGTCAGATGTTAAATCCCATTGTGGTCAGAGCCATTTGAACCATTTTGAAAAGGTAGTATGTCTACTTCACATTTCGTCAATTATACTTGTATACATGCCTTAATAAAATGCTTGAGGTGCTTAGCATTCGTCACAACAAACATCAGAAAATATCTGAGATACAGCAGCTACTGAAATGTGGAACAGTTACTAACATAAATATCACCAGTTGTTAATAACTGGAGTGTAAATTCTAGCCTTTCTTTACGTTAAGTTGCTCGTCAGTAATTAAAATTCTCCTTTTAAATTTCCCCTATTCGAGTGAAGTGAGCAGCCAGCGAAAACCGATAACTTTGGAATAATGTTAAGAAAGCGGGGAACCTGCAATTGAGAGTTACCATAGTCTAAAATGTAGTCACTGCACTCCAGTCCGGTTTTATTATACGATGCCACAGCGACGCTCAACAGAATAGTAAGCTACACTCCTGAATACGACATAGGGCGAGTGTGAATGGTTTATATTGATTTTAACATGGTTTTTACAATAGGGACCGTATGATGTGCGACAAAAAATCGGCAGTTACTACAAATACCGCGTTTACCTTTCTTTAGTTTCCTAAGGAACTTGGGACGTGGGAAAAGTAACATTACATGGGAATTTATTAACAGTTCTCTTGTAATCTACAGGTAGTTACCGAGAAATGTCGTTTTCTTTTAACAACAAAAAATAGCTGGCAGTTAAAAGATCTGACTTTCTGCATAAAGACGGCGTACATCTACTCAACAACGTGAAGTTTCCTCCGCTACACTTCGAGTCAAATCAGTGAACATGGAATATAGGAAACTTGTGTAGAAAGTAATACCTACATCATTTAATGTACCAAATAAGTCACCACAGCTGTAGCTGAAGGGAAAGAGACAGATGTAATAATAAAGCGTCAAAAGCAGTAAAACTACTTCCCAATGCTGAAGGAATTGTCGATACAACTGAGCCACGAACGTCAAGAGACTTCAAAACATTCGCTTCTGAAGCAAAATTAAATGTTTTTACAAAAATATTCGTGTCTTAGAAAGTCGAGTGAAGCTTAAGAATGTACCAATCATTGGACTGCATACAAATTGTTAGGTGTCAAGGAAAGCCCCTATCAGGGAACGTTACAGCTTATGGCATTGAATCGGTGAGATTCGGCTGTTTTTAGATTCATTCAGGGTGACTAATGTCTCATAGTTTACTAATGCTTTGAACCGTAAACTTAAAGTAATTATCTCGCTAATTACGCAAAAAATAATGAAATAACAAACCTTAAACTTATGGCTGGCTTTCTCGCCGCTGTGAGGGCTAGCGTGGTTCCAACAGACGGTGTAAACCAGACATTATTGGTACAAAAGAAGCTAAACTACGATTGCATTTAACAGGGGTGGCAGTGGTGGAACCAGTGGAGAGTACTCGCACCGCACTGACAAATATGGTGAATCCCTTCTAGAGTGGGCGTCTTACTTGTGTATAAACTGTTCAATGTATCGAAACATGAGTTGCAGCACTGATACTGCGGAAATTGCGTCTTTGTTATAGACGTTCCAGTTACATTAATGTGAGCTCCCAGTATGTCCGACGTCAACGTCTAACAACCACTCTCAGTGGAGGATGTGCAGTACAAAGCGTGTCGAAGGAGGGAGGGAGGGAGGGGGGGGGGGAGGGAGCGGGAAGCTGTGTAGTCGTTGTAATTTGCAAACGGAGCGATTCATCTCACGCCCAAACGGGCATGATCATTGGCTTTCGGACCAAGGGTGGAAGCATTTCCTAACCGGCCAAGGTTATGAACTGTTCGCATAGCGCCGTGGTTAAAGTACACAGTGCATGGCAAAATGGCACTATCTAAACTCGGCGCAGAGGCAGCTGAGGTGTAGTACGGGTCATAGGTGACAGGGGTGAATGGCGGCTGCGCAGATGTGTACTCGCGGATAGGCGTGGAACTGCTCAGCAACACAACATCCAGATGAACGAAGTGACACCCAACAGTGTGTCCTGAATGATCGTTCAGCGTCCGCTGTTGTGTATGGGCCTCCACAGCTGGCGCCTCACTCATGCACCCACGATGACTGCTGTTCATAGGCGGCGAAGGCTGGAATTTGCACACCATTATCGCAACTGGACGTCTACTGGCCTTTTCAGATGAATCTCGTTTCATGCTCTATCGGACAGATGGCAAACACCCTGCAACGATCGTCGGAAGGGTTAAGACCGGAGGAGGGAGTGTTATGGTCTGAGGAATTCTTCGTGGCGTTCTGTGTGTGATCTCGTCATTCGAGAAGGCACAGTGGATGAACACTAGTATGCATCTATCTTCGCCATCACGTTCGTCTCTACAAGCGATATGTTTTTCGGCTTTTGACAGGTGGTTTCAATCTACTGGACAGTGTATATCAAATAGTATTTTTATTTGCCGACATACCGAAAGAAAAATAGGTGATATAGTTCCTCAGCGAAGAGAAGTACTACTTAATGACGTCAGATATCGCTTTGAAAATTAAGTGTAATTTTATTACAGTGTTACGTGATTATTGTTAGAAACCATCACTCTACACTGCACCGATTGCAGAGCTTGTTTTCTGGGAGGGTTAATACCTTGTCCAGGTTGATATTCAAAATCATTCATCATTACACTTTTCAGTCTGTCAGACTGTTCATGTTTAAATACTCCAGGCGAGACGCTTATGAGGCCATTACCTGATGTGTAGCAGTACGCTGGTAGACTTAGTGCTTCGATAACTATGGATCTCTATCGGCAAATGTGTTAGTTACATCATTAAAGTTTGATTGACGAGCTCATGTCCTCTTAAATCTGGTAATCTGTTTTGCATCACTGTAGATCGTACTATATTCTTCATTCTTTCCAATGTGGTAAATAACAGTTCAGTCATACTTAATGGTTCAAATGGCTCTGAGCACTATGGGACTTAACATCTGAGGTCATCAGTCCCCTAGAACTTAGAACTAGTTAAACCTAACTAACCTAAGGACATCACACACATTCATGCCCGAGGCAGGATTCGAACCTTCGACAGCAGTAGTCGCACAGTTCCGACTGAAGCGCCTAGAACCGCTCGGCCACCGCGGCCGGCCATAGTTAATGTCCGGAAACAAAATATTCTTAAAGCATCACAGGTAACTGGAAAAATGATGCTCAGTTTCTTCTCAAGAATTCTGTTTAGAAGCTGAAGTGCGGTAAGAGTGTTGGTTGCTTCACCATGTTATCTGACACGTAGCTGAACGGTCTATTCACGCACAGCCTTATAGCGAGCTGTGAATTTAAATAGAAACGTTAAACACCCTTTGTTAGAAACCGTCTTCGAGATGATATACACGAATCCACACTGCACCGCACTTGTTTTCTGGGAGGTTTGAAACCATGTCCAGATTGATATTCAAAAACATTCCTCATAACGCTTTTAAATCTCCTATCAGGCTGCTAATGTTTAACAGGGCAACATCCAGCTCAACCTTCCTTGCCTGTAAAATGGTACTTCTATGATGCAAGGCTCTGAACAGCTTATACCATATAACATAAAAGTAGATCACAATCCCCTCTACCTCAATCCATAAATTATACTCCCCTTCTTGCTTTCGTGATTTTTTAATACTTAGCTAATGTTACACATACACATATTCTTAGGCTATTTCAGTGGCTTCTGTTAAAATACAAAAAAGTTACAGCGGAAGCAGTCAATACACGTTTGTTCTTTAATCAGTGTTGCGATTCCGGCCTTTTAGTCCATCGTCAGGTGGTAGATAACTCTCCAAAACCCGTCATAAATTAGAAACATAAGGTTTAGTGACCGTTTACCCAGACGATTAAGGTTATATTCCAATAAATAAATGCGTCCCCAAAACAGACAGCAACAGTGCAACATATAAAGTTTAATGAAAAGTGTCTTTCGTGATTTGGTGCCTAAGTATCCAGAATTGGAATTAAACTATCTGACACATTCGTCACGAAAAGTAATTATATTTGGTCAAAATAAGTGCAAACACCGAAATACGAATGCTACACAACAAGAAGCAACATTTAAACACCCAAATGTATAATCTTCTGCAGCACATTAGAGAGAGTTATTTATCACCTACGGTATGAGCAGACTATGCGAGAAACGTAACACCGCATGTTCTAACAAAGCCTCCATTAATTAATAACAAAACTGCCTAATAAAATGTTGTTTGCAGATATCACTTTTCCTTAGTGAACTGGTTTGCAAGAATCCTTTTCAATTTATTTAAGAATAAGGGCCAAACAGTTTAAGGTTAAGATTTATATTTTCATTTGTCTATGAAAACTGATGACTCAACATGTTAATATATCTTTCTAACGACGTCCATCGCGACTTCTTGGCACAGTAAGTCTCTGACTTTGAATTTTTCCTGTCTCGTGAGAAAAACTTTAGGTTCATTTTATCTTACAGGTAACACTGAATGAAAAGTCGAAGGTGTTTGGTTTGGTTTTTCATGGTTTTAAAATGATACTTGATAAGTTCACTAGACCAAGAACAAAATGTCCAACTAGAGCGCAAAATAACAACATAACATGCAGAATTTCCGACACGAATCTTTCCCTGCTAACCGCAAGAGAGTCAAGAACGACTAAGATAATATAGACAGCAAAGAGAATATAACATTGACAAAGTAGGCAGTTTACGGTAATATATGAAGTTAATGTGAAAACTGTAACTGAGAGTATGAATGACATTAAGTTCAAGTTAACTTCAGAATAGTAAAGTTTCTAAATAAATTACGTACATGAAAAATAATTAAGTATTTTGAAAAATGATAAATTTAGTAGTATTCATATTCAGTTTCTGTTCAAATGCATATCTTTGCCAAAACACACGTAAATATTTTATTCATGTTATTTGAACTGCGAACTACTTCTACGAAATAAAACTGCAAATTGATCCTTGTTGGATGGCATTGTGAATTTATAGTACGCATCGTGTTGCTTACTAAACGATGACAGTGTATCGCTAACCAATTCCATTACTACCTACACTCGACACAAGAACACTAGATGATACACTGTCTATTGTCTCAAAAGAATTAAATTTTAGCGACTATATTTATAGTATAATAAACGTTTCAAATGGGCCAGTTGCTTGATGTCCAGGCCCCTTCTAGCACCCCTAGCCAACGGTGTGGAACCTCCGGTCTCCCCTTCTCTAGCCGCGCCTGATTACAGTGAGTCCTTTTTTCTGCACAAAACCTGTTCAAAATGTCGGCAACTCTGATCTTGATAGGATAGGAAATAGAGCGAAATACGTCTCTCGAGATAGAGTTCCTTCCACAAAATGCTCGACCAACCCTGATCAGACCCTTTACGTTTTTCGTTAGTTTTGCAATCGGCCGTGACGTTCCATGTAGTCTCATAACGCCAACCATCGTGTCCCTGTTGTACTTACGATGGTCTCGCGCCCTCTCGCTGTCCTAGGTCTCGCCTCTGTACCTTCGCTCACCCCATCCTCACATTCTCACCCTGCCACGAGCTCCACGGACTGTTTGCGACCGCCTTAGACGGAGGAGGCGCATATCGATTGTTGACGTCACCTCGGCGGTGTTTACGGCCCGCCGTGCGCCCCTGCTACCTTGCAATTTGGGCCGAGCTCAGCAACTAGGCCGGCGGGTTTCTGGATTTAATCAACTCCGAGTCTTCCGTTTTATTTTCTGCCTCGGCTCTCCTAATCCCTCCACTATTTTGTGTTCCAGGTTCCCTCGGATGTTTTCTAGGCCGCGTGCAGCGCTAGCTTTCATAATATGAGTTGATGTAATAACGTTGTTAGTACCTGTCGGTTGCTCAGTGATTACATTCTACAGGGTGTTTATGAACGCCTGTGTCAGACATAAGGGTCAGGGGCAGAACGGCGAGGAGAAATTTTTAGGACATACAGGATGAAACGTTCCTTCACTCTCATGTCCTAGAATACTATCTAACGAGAAGCATCCGGACACCTATTAGTGGAAATTAATATAGGGTTTGTCCGCCCTTCACCTTCGTCTTCGCTTTTGCCTTTTGACGGCTTGAGCTCTGCTAGGGACTCCTTCAGTGATGTTTCTGAATGTCTGCGGAGGAACGGTATCCAACTCTTCGTCAAGAGCCGAAACTAGAGGAAGCAGTGAAGTTTTACAATGGGGTCTGGGACAGAGTCGACGTTCTAACGCATTCCAGAGTTGTTCCATTGGTTTCGGGTAGGGGTCTCGGCAGGCCACTCGAATTCAGCAATGTTATTGCCCCACAGATGCTGCTTTAAAACAGAGTGCATTGTCATGCTGAAACATTCATCGACTCCAAACTGTCCTGCTGCACGCAGTACACAATGCTGTAAAAATGTCTGTATCCTTCCCATTCAGTGATTTCTTAAGTGGACCACACTCTAAACACGAACAACATCTCCATATCATAATAAAAAATGTTCAAATGTGTGTGAAATCTTACGGGACTTAACTGCTAAGGTCATCAGACTCTAAGCTTACACACTACTTAACCAAAATTATCCTAAGGGCAAACACACACACCCATGCCCGAGGGAGGACTCGAAGCTCTCCCTGATTCAACCGCACAGTCCATGACTGCAGCGCCCCAGACCGCTCGTCTAATCCCGCGTGGCATATCATAATACCACCTCCTCCATTCTTCACTTTTGGTACTACGCACGAGGGCAGCTAGCGCTCTCCAGGCATTTGCTAGTACAGACCCTTCCATCGGGTTGTTACAGGGAGTAACGTGACTCATCAGTCCAAATCATTCGCTTCCAGTCATCCTCTTTACAGCACCTCAAACATCACTTAGCAGTGACTACATACAACTGTTCCCAGTCAGGAGCCGTTCCACTATAGTACCCCATTGTTTGTAACTGCCTACACTCAGTCATTGTCCTAGATGGACTGCTGGCAGCACCCTGTACCCCTATTGCACCACACTGTAATGACATTTTGTAATTTTTCCCTGACCTTTCCAAGCGAACCATCCCGGAATTTGAAGCACTGAAAACTTAAAATCTGGATGGCTAGACAGGGGTTTGGAACGGCGTCCTTCCAAATAGGAATCCAATGTTCTGAAGACTTCAGCGCCTCTTCCAATGAAATGATAAGACGTAACTTTTAATAATAGGTGAATATTGCTTCGGCGTATGATTTACCATACTTGACACTAAACTTCATTACGAAAGTTTTAAGTTTTTTACGCCGATAGAAAGATTCAAAACATGTCACATCAAACAGTATTAAAGGTGATCAAAAAGTTTCCGTTCCTAGGCCGTACGTTTCAGAATCGGTTTGCCAACCAGGAAAAATCGCTATGAGCGTTAAGGTAATCGTGTTACTGACGAACCATGTTTAAGATGCCATGTTGTCCCTCATAAACGAGCCTGTAACTGCCTGCTGCACATCCTCGTCTGGTAGGAATCGTCGACCCTTCAAAATCTTTTTTAAGGAACGGAATGTAGTAATCGTACAGGCAGAGATCTGTATTACAGGACGGATGCTCAAGTGTCTCCAACTCGTGTATGTACAAGTTCTGGGTTAGAAATTTGCGATATGGGGACGTGGGTTACAATGAAGCATCAGCAACGTTTGTCGCCCATCATCCCACAGCGGCTGTTTTCGACAGACACCCTCCTTCATACGCATTCTTTATTCTCCGATGAATGTCCACCGGTGTTTGTCCCTTGGCAGCCAAGAAAATGATAGTAGCACATAGGTCCTGTTTGGACCCAACTGGTAATAACGTTTCCATATTTACAGCACGTACTTCGGAAAGACACGAACGCTACACTGATCCCTTGCCCGCGTGTCGATGCTTATGTACCCGAATCGGTGTCACGCTACGTTGCACGGACGCTACAGCAACGCCCTTAGACCGAAACATTCTGGTCGCTCTTTTATGTTACACAAATCTGGAGACGATCCAAACGGAATTTTTCATATAAGAAGTATCTTCCGCCACACACCTAAGGTGGCTTGCGGAGAATGTAACACGCAGATGGCACCTGTAATCATTTCCACTAACGGCTTTGGATGTATTCGAGGCACCCCATGCTTTCGCAAGTGAAACGAACAATGAATGGTCCCTTGCCCAAGAAAAACATGATGCTTATTGAAACCAACAACAAGGCAACAACTGAGTAACCTTCACTGAAACATGAAGATGGTATCTGTTCTTTCGGACAGAACAGATACCATCTTCATACAGGTAAGGCTTACCGGCCCATGATCTTCTTCAGTACGGATACACTCACATTGCCCGAGCTCTTACAGGAATCGGTAGATTGACTGCCGCGAGTAATGAGTGTAGTGGGCAGAGGCACTGCAAATTTAGTGCTTGGACAGTAAGTTGGGAATGTGGGTCTTACGGCAAGCGTACCAGAGATAAGTCCCTGCAGTCACACTATCCTCTGTCTCTTCGGTGGCTCAAACGGATAGAGCGTCTGCCATGTAAGCAGGAGATGCCGGGTTCGAGTCCCGGTCGGGGGACTCATTTTCAACGGTCCCCGTTGATGTTTATCAGCGCCTGTAAGCAGCTAAAGGTCTGCGTTCATTGTAATTTCATTCACTGAAGTAGGTGAATGGAATCTTACAGCGCGCTGTTATCGAGTTATATGCTACAGGACACAGGACTCACAGTCTTCTCATCACAGGCAATTCTCGAAGAATTGCGCCATGAGCAGATATGGATGAGTGCCAGGATCTCGTCGTTCGTCATGTAACGGTGAAACTCATACCTGCATCCTTTTGATTGGCTTTATAGGCGTTATGGGTAAGCTTACTGATGCTATTTCGCATTCGTAACTGAGTGGTCAGCGTAGATGACGGCACTACAGAGGACCCGGGTTCGATTCCCAATATTATCAAGGACTTTTCCTTGGTGGGAAGAATGGTACGGGATGCGATCAGCTTGGTGATGCAAACTGATGAGCAACTTGAGCGAGTAGTTGCTTCTCCAAGGCCTGGAAAGTTCACAAATTACCCGGGAGAGCCATGTGCTGATCATATGCCCCTCCATACCGCATCCGCATGACGCCGCAAGGCAGGGGACAATCATTACGCCAGTAGACAATCCTTACCCCCCACGGCCTGGCGAGGAGTTCGTTTTTCGTATTTTTGTAACTTACACTACCCGTAACACATGCACAGCCGTTCAGAAATCAGTTTCCTCGGTACGTGATGAGCTGTTTGTGCTCATCAGTGCTGCTAACGGCTGAACGCTTCGGTAATCTCCTGTGATGAGAACATGACACCCCTCGTACCCTGTAGTATATAACTTTATAATAGAGTATTTTGAGATATATGTTCATACGAATATTGCGTCCTGTGTTCACCCCAACCATCACATTTTCTGAGTTACCTCGTATATTTATATACCAGAACAGTCACCTCTCTTAAGATATATATTTACACCATCAAAGCAGTCTAATTAAGAACACCATCATGATTTTTCTTTACGGTTGCTGGTCAACTATTCTTTTTGCACAGAATGGACGACATGAGTTGACGAAAGAAGTGGAGGAGCTTGGTGTACAAAGTTTTAATGATCTTACATATTTCAAATGAGTTAGCTTTAATGTTTACTTACTTCATTTTTGTTGATCCGTAAAAGCGTCAGTTGTGATTTGTATGCGCTTCCGCGTCAGGTTGACGCACAGAAATTTGGAAAGTTGAATATCAATAAACTTTAAAAGCAGTTCTTTAGTAATGTTAAAGGTTTATTTTTTCTTAAAGACACATACACACAGAAGAGGCAAACAAACAGGATCTGCTGGAATTGCCCAAGTCCGTCGGAATGTACAATGGACATAAATGTATGCAGATAACCAGACAGGATGCTTACGTACGCGTAACCTTTCGGAGTCGTATCTTGACGTATCAGGGGACCCGTATCTCTCCAACTGCACGCACCCCACACAATTACAGAGCCTCCACTAGCGTGAACATTCGCTTGCTGACATGCAGCGTCCGTGGATTGATGAAGTTGTTTCCTTATCTGTATGCGTCCATACGCTCGATACAATTTGAAACGAGACTCGTCCGTTTCCAGTCATGATGGACCCAGGCGAGGCTGTAAAGGTTTGTGTAGTGCAGTCATCAAGGGTACACAAGTGGCCCTTCGGCTCCGAAAGCCCATATCGCTGATGTTCCGTTGAATGGTTTGTCCGTTGACACTTGCTGATGGCCGAGCATTAAAATCTGCAGCAATATACGGAAGGGTTGCACTTCTGACACGTCGAACGATTCAGTTCAGTCATCGTTAGTCCCGATCTTTTACCGACTTCAGCGATGTCGAAGATTTGATGTTTTACCCGATTCCTGATATTGACGGTACATTCGCGAAACGGTCGTATGGGAAAATCCCCACTTCATCGCCACATTGGAGATGCTATGTCTCATCGCTCGTGCGCCGATTATAACAACACGTCCAAACTCATTTATATCTTGATGAGGTGCCATTATAGCAGCAGTAACCGATGTAACAACTGCGCCAGAGTCCGCAGCTCGTGGTCGTGCGGTAGCGCTCTCGTTCCCGCGCCCGGGTTCCCGGGTTCGATTCTCGGCGGGGTCAGGGATTTTCTCTGCCTCTTGCTGACTGGGTGTTGTGTGCTGTCCTTAGGTTAGTTAGGTTTAAGAAGGTCTAAGTTCTAGGGGACTGATGACTTGAGATGTTAAATCCCATAGTGCTCAGAGCCATTTGAACCAGCCAACTGCACCACACACTTGTTGTCTTATATAGGCGTTGCTAACCGCAGCACCATTTCTGCCTGTTTACATATTTCTGAATTTGGATAAGCATGGCTATACTTGTTTCTTTGGCGCTTTAGTGTATTTAAGCCCACATCTCGTGGTCGTGCGGTAGCGTTCTCGCTTCCCACGCCCGGGTTCCCGGGTTAGTTTTCCGGCGGGGTCAGGGATTTTCTCTGCCTCGTGATTGCTGGGTGTTGTGTGATGTCCTTAGGTTAGTTAGGTTTAAGTAGTTCTAAGTTCTAGGGGACTGATGACTTGAGATGTTAAATCCCATAGTGCTCAGAGCCTTAGTGTATTTAAAAGTGCAACTATTTAATAACATACAGTCACATTATACATACTCACAAATGTTTGTTTTATACAGGATATCTCTATGTTATTAATAATTTAATAGCATTGTACGTTATTTGGAATAATAACGCTTGTGTGTCTTTTACCAGATCTTCTGAATAACGTCGACGATGAGCTAAAAGAAGCAGACAACTCTCTCAACAAAGAATTTACAGAAGAGCGAATATATGAAGAGTTACTGCGAACCGCGAAAGGAAAGTTGCCAGGAATAGGTGGCATGCTAGTTGAATTTTTCCTCAGTTATGGAATACTTTGAAAGACGAGTTGATTAACGCGTTCAGAGACGTATTTAATGTGTAACAGCTTCCTGTTAGCTTCCTCGAGGGGCTGATTGTGTTGGTAGGAAAGAAATACCTGTCGACAAACATCGACTCTCTTAGGCCGATAATGTTGTTAATGCTGACTACAAAATACTAACTCGAGCAGTAACGGCAAGGTTAAGGAACGTATTGAAACCATGACAGATCACCATATATGTGTGGTCCCTGCACACAGTATAGCCGAAACCCTGACTGACTACCAGGGCATAATAGCCATTGCGGATATCTCTAAAGCGAGGGGCTGTGTAATGTCTATCGATTATTCGAAAGCTTCCTACCGGGTCTCTAAGTTTTCTAGTGAATGCAACATGGAAATACAGAATCTGAAACAAATTTCCCCAACTTATTAGAGTAATTTTAAGGAGCCCAGTCCAAAAACATGATCAGTGGGCAACTAGCTGGCCCATTCGATACAGATTGGCCAGTGCAGCCGAGTTTCCTCTATCGATGGCGCTATAAACAATTGCAGAGCAACCTATCCTCAGGAAGCTTAGCGGTTCGCTGCAAAACTTGATCTTATTAAGAAAGAGAATATGTCAAGCATTTGCAGATGATCTAAGCACATTTGTATCGGCACGAAACCGAATACCGCACGAAAAAAAATTGCTCAACAGTTACTTTGTTGCAGTGAGTAGCCATTATTAGATGTCCGCCGGTAACCCTTTTCCTTCACAGTTGTAGCAAATCCAAAACGTAGGGAAAGGGTTACAGATGGACAAGCAACAATGTTTACTCACTGCAACAAAGATAAGAGATGTAGGGCGAAATTGCTAAAATAACTATGGATAGCGAAATTTGTCTGTTCATTTCACATAGATTCCGGCTTTTTGATATTATGAAGGTATATTCCCAATTATTCTAACACATTTAGGGTCTTAACAATGGTTTTATTACGTAGTGGTACGAATTTTTTTCTATCCTATTAATAGCTTGTGTGGTTTCTAGCGTATGGTGTGCATAACTGTTTTTTAGAAGTGTTTGACTCTGAAAGCATTTGTGTGTTGATGGTAGCGGGTTTTGAAATGGAATATGGACAAAGTTAAAGAGTTCATCTTATCAAAAATTTATTACATAGCGTCTGGTTTGCCAGTACCAGCGCCGGTAGCCAAAAGACTACTATCGGCGATTGGATTTTGTATGCCGTGGAAATATTTTAGAAGTAAAGTATAGTCCACAAAAGCACATTTTAAAAATATCGGATTAATAGTAGATATTGACTCAAATGCATATCAGCCAGAAGAACAAGTAGCACTCGTCAATGTCTGCAAAATACTTTCAAAGCCGAGCTTCCTGGAAACAGCCACAGTCACGAACAGCTACGTAACCCAGTAATAAAAAGGATAAACTTGTATACTAATTCGGATGTCACCACGCAGGCGAAATCTGGGAATGGGCGTATAGCGGGGAGGTTGATCAGATTTCGTTTTACTACATCCGGTTCTATTCTAATATTTATTAACCACCAACAACAAGGGCCTATGAACCACTGAAATAGGTAACCTGAACATAAAAGAGTTGCCTCTAGTCATCATTCCAGTTGTTCTCTTTTCCAGCTCTCCATAAGTGAAAAAAAACTTCCTTCTTGGTGCTGTGATATAGTGAAAAAGTTGTTACCAAAACCAGTTTCAAGAAAGGATTCAAATGTCCTTTGCATCACACCCACAAAGTACTAACATTTCAGTAAAATTGTTTCCTCTCTTCAGCACACGGAAGAGTTCAGAAACAAATCCCCATTCACAGTTATACAAATTCTGTCTCTCGAACGTCAGATGGACTAGTACAAGTTATTTCAAAAATTCAAATGGCTCTGAGCACTATGGGACTTAACATCTGAGGTCATCAGTCCCCTAGAACTTAGAACTACTTAAACCTAACTAACTTAAGGACATCACACACATCCATGCCCGAGGCAGGATTCGAACCTGCGACCGCAGCAGTCGCGCGGTTCCGGACTGAAGCGCCTAGAACCGCTCGGCCACAGCGGCCGGCTCAAGTTAGTTCAGCTTGCCTACAATTGGAAAGTTGAAAGCTGAACTGATCACGCAGTTTTTGAATACAAACGGCACACAAACGCTCGCTAAACTGAAACAGATTAAGCAAGTAAGTGACTAAAGTTCACAACAATGTTCAGTTTTATACAGCGCTAATCAAGTATGGCCACAGTCTGTTTCACGATAACTGAAAGTTTCTCCGCATCTCACGAGGATGTAACTCGTTGTCACTCATTCGCTGAGCGACTGCAGTATACTGTCGTTCCATGTTCTGTTGGGGGCAGCTAATATGATCTCGGAGCAGACGGCAAAGGAAACATTCTCTTTCCGACCGCCAGCTTGAAAAGCACCCTTCTCGCTGGATTAAAGTTCTAATAACTCTCCCATTTGGGATTATACCTGCTTCGTGATACTTCCTACAGTAGATGAATGTTTAAAAAACACGGTGTTCAAGCGTAGATCGTGTACTCCAATGAACATAGCTAGCACGATTTTTAAAATAGAACTCCGAATAGCCATTGTCTTCTGAGGTGCGCTTCTGCCGTCGCTGAACACATTAATGATTCTTTAATTTAATTAAAATTGAGTTCATTCTCATTTTTGTCATTTAATAGCCAGAATATTGTGCTGTTACATCTAGACCATAACTTGATTTTAAGGAGTAAGTAATCTGTTACGCGTTATACATTCTCGAACGAAATCCTCAGTTTTTAAACAACTTCGAAAATATTGAACAAAATGCTGTAGAGACTTCAATACGAAGATATAATGCTAAAGCGCAAATATTGATCTATTACCATTTCAACTCTAGTTTCAGATCTCAGAGGATCTGAATTTTCGGTTAACGGTCTATAACTTACAAAATCCTTAACGTAACTCTACAGGAACTTCACTACAATATAATACAACGCTGTTAAAATTGCAACTAAGTATGTTCAGATTTCAGCGGACATGAAACTTGCCTACAACATCGATTTTTGTGAAATCTAGTGTACTGAGCAGGTTCAGACTCGGGCTTAATTACTCTCACATGTTTCTGAACCATCTCAGTAATAAAACAATTGTTTTTAAATTATTAAAATTTTTAGTAGGCTGTTGTGTTAGTGTGTGGCACAAGTCCAGATATTAGTAGCCCGTGTGCTTGGCCTAGCAGCGAAGAACTTCTGAAGGGTTGGCGCAAACACACTCCCTTCCAGTGTTAACTTGCACGTACCGATAGCTACCCAACGTTCTTGCCTCCCGACAAACCAGAAAAAACTTTTAAGGCTACTGAGAACTGCAACGCTATACGTCAGAATACAAGTTGTGACGCCAGACAAAAATTGATATTGGACACAGAAAAATATGGTAATCTGGCTGACGGGCTAATTGAAACACTATGTGGTAATCAGCATCTAGGAAAATAGAAATCCTCCTCAACTGTTTGAAATTCATTTTTATTGGGCCCACAGTCGGTTTCATGGCATTAAAACCACATCTTCAGGTGATTATCTCGATATAAACTTGTAACCATTATATCTATTTTGTAAGAACTGTATTTTAAAATATAACTTAAGTAGTGGGCACTCTCACGTCTCGGGTCATACGATGAACAACACTCATTGTCTATTTAAAGTAAAAATTGAACCAGTAAAGAGGCCGTATGTCAAAAATATAGGCTGCAGGTAGCGATCGGACTCTCATTTAATTCGTAAGAACTAATGAAGGCAACAAACCGTGGAAATCACGGCAAATTAAGATACAAGTACAAATAGAAATAACTCACTGAAAGTTACAATCTATCAACTAAATCGGAAGATAAATAGTGGAAAACAGTGATAGATCAATGCTGGATTTCCACTGCAGAAAAACCGGCAGCTAGAAATAAAATAACAGTGCTGATGGTGAGAACCAACAGTTAAGACAACGAGCCGAACCTGCTTGAGAAAACTCACCATTATTCAGGCACTCGATCTTATAAAGTCAGCGCACTGCACCTCGAACCGTTCAACACTAAAGGCGCGAAAGTTGTCTGGCTAAGAAGTCAAGCACTTACACATTGGCAAAAGTGCGCGCTCCAGCGCGACAAGAGAAATCAAAACGAAGAGGCCTGAAAGTGGCCAGGTTAAATTCAACAAGGAACGTTGGGTTGCTCCCTAACAATTGTTAATGTAAGAACTTGAATTGGAATAGTGAAAAAAAATTTTCCAGAAAAATGAATAAATCAGAGTACGCGCGTACTAAACTAACAAAGAAAAGCAAATAAATGATTAAAAAATGTATGCCTGTCAATTTCTTCCACTTTCCAAGAGAATTATTACTTAAAACAAAAACAAATTGGATGGTGCAATGGAAGTGGCAGACTATGGGGTCTAGAGGTATTGCGTTAGATCTCCGGCCAGCCCTAGGATTTTTGTGTGTCACCTCTTCTTTCACCTGACTTGAAAAATACTGAGTTCTACTGTGGTTCGGACTCCACGCTGAACAGTAAAGCCTTGTGGTGCTCATACCAGTTCTTGGATTGATGACAGTTTCAATTATCTCGTTCCATTTAATATTTTCCGTGTGTCTGCTATGTGTGCGATATGCGTCACTTCCATATATAAGCTGAATAGTGTGTGCGAATTTTGTTCATTTGTGTGATTTGCGTTTTCGCAATGTAACTTCATAAAAGCTGTCAGCAGTGCCTCACTGTATAAAAATACCGTCAGACAGGAATGTTTCGGTTGAGGTAGTTTGTTAACCTCACCACTGGAACAGTTATTAAAACTGCTGTGGTGTTCCTTTTACAAACCACGCTCGCTGTTCCAGGAATTCTGCATCCAAATCTGCTTAAAGCTCTATTCCCTCAGTATAGGTATTTGGTTCCAACGGACAGGACAGAGGGTCAAAGTACAAAGGATATTTTCGCGTGGTCGAGGATCGGTATTCGATTCCCTGTGTTATTGCATTGATTTGTCTGTGGTGTTTGTAAAGCTCAGGCGCAGGCAGCTAGCCGAGATCGGTAACGCGAGATGGCGCGCTGTGAAAGGTCACGGAATTGAGCCACGTGTCGGCGGGACGTTGATTTCAGAGTGTAAAATAACCCACCCGACTAGTCTTTGGAGCTGATCGGACAATGCAGTGCTGCTTGTTGTCACAGAAATAACGTGATCGTTCGCGGAAGAAGACTGCAGGCACACTTAGTTCCAGAAACATATCACAGATTGTAAAATCGTCTATCGTATCTTATCCTCGTACGAGGATTGGAACTTTAATAGTGGCAACTATTTATTTACATCTCGTACAAAATAGATAGTGTCTCAAAGTTTCACTGGCCTTTAAAGTAGTCACCAGCATTGTGTGTAACCCGTTGCCAGCGATGTGGAAGTCGTAGGATACTCTTAGCAGCGCCAGTTGTGTTGACAGTTCGAGCGGCGCGGTCTAGTGCCCGACGAATTTGTAGCAGTTCTGAAGCGAATGCCGTGAAGTGTTTCCTTCGGCTTAGAGATCGAGTTGAATTTACGAGGGTTTAAGGCAGGGGTGTGCAATAGGTGGTATAGCACTTAGCAGCCCCGTCAGTCAAACAAATCAGTAACAGCCTGCACTGTACGTGCTTGAGCATTGTCCTGCAAAATGATGGTCAGGTCCTGCAGAAAGTGTCATCACTTCCGTCTCTATGCTGTTCATTTTTGGATCACAACCTACGACCAGCTTAGAGACTTCAGTTATGACACTTTCTGCAGGCCTGACCATCATTTTGCAGGGCAATGCTCAAGCACGTACAGTGCAGGCTGTTACTGATTTGTTTGACTGATGGGGCTGCTAAGTGCTATACCACCTATTGCCCTCCCCTGACTTAGGCCCTCGTGTGTTCAACTCGATTTTTAAACTGAAGGAAGCATTTCACGGTATTCGCTTCAGAACTGCTACAAATTCGTCGGGCAATAGACCGCGCTGCTGGAATTGTCAACACAATTGGCACTGCTAAGAGTATCCTACGACTTCCACATCGCTGGCAACGGGTTATACACATTGCTGAATGTCAGTAAAAATTTGAAACACGTCTCTATTTTGTGGGAGCTGTAAATAAATGGTTTCCACTATTAAAGTTTCCTTTGAAAGGCAAGGGCGATTTCCTTCTTCATCCTTGACGCGATCTCTGCTTGTGTTCCGTCTCTAATGATCTTGATGTCAACGGGACGTTAAACCTAGTCTTCCTTCCAGCCTTGTAAACTTGTCTGACAGACCTACATCTACATCTACATCTACATTTATACTCCGCAAGCCAACCAACTGTGTATGGTGGAGGGCACTTTACGTGCCACTGTCATTACCTCCTTTTCCTGTTCCAGTCTCGAATGGTTCGCGGGAAGAACGACTGCCGGAAAGCCTCCGTGCACGCTCGAATCTCTCTAATTTTACATTTGTGATCTCCTCGGGAGGTATAAGTAGGGGGAAACATTATGTTAGATACCTCATCCATAAACGCACCCTCTCGAAACCTGGACAGCAAGCTACACCGCGATGCAGAGAGTCTGCCACTTTAGTTTGCTAAACATCTCCATAACGCTATCACGCTTACCAAATAACCCTGTGACGAAACGCGCCGCTCTTCTTTGGATCTTCTCTATCTCCTCCGTCAACCCGGTCTGGTACGATCCCTCACTGATGAGCAATACTCAAGTATAGGTCGATCGAGTGTTTTGTAAGACATCTCCTTTGTTGATGGACTACATTTTCTAAGGACTCTGCCAATGAATCTTAACCTGGCACCCGCCTTACCAACAATTAGTTTTATATGATCATTCCACTTCAAATCGTTCCGCACGCATACTCCCAGATATTTTGCAGAAGAAACTGCTACCAGTGTTTGTTCCGCTATCATATAATCATACCATAAAGGATCCTTCTTTCTATGTATTCGCAATACATTACATTTGTCTATGTTAAGGGTCAGTTGCCACTCCCTGCACCAAGTGCCTATCCGCTGCAGATCTTCCTGCATTTCGCTACAATTTTCTAATGCTGCAACTTCTCTGTATACTACAGCATCATCCGCTAAAAGACGCATGGAACTTCCGACACTATCTACTAGGTCACACTATCTATGATACATTAAAAACACTTGTCACAATCAAAACTGTTGATAATTTTTGGAGGTGGATATCACCCAGTTCGCTTGGCACGCTTTATTTTTGATTTTTGAAATCATGGTCAGTGGATTATCAGCGGTAGGTGCAGTGCCACAGGAAACGCAGCTAAAAATCGCGTCTAGAAACGTTTATTTTTCTTTAATACATTCTTCTTCACATGGCGACTCGTTAACAGAAACACCGTATGCAACGAAAAGTTTCGATACCTTGAGTACATACTCTATCAGTTCTAATTTCTCCATCACTGTTTTTAAAATCTGTATATAATAGAGACAGTCGACTTTCACAAGCTTTAAATAGACTAACAGACTAATACAAGTATCAAATCAAGCAAAGACTATATGTTCATTACGGATAATTTTAAGTAGTTTAGAACTTGAAATATGAAATTACAGCCGCTAGTGGGCGGTAGGGACTAGATTAACTATTACAAAAAGATTAGCCCACAGAAAGAGGTGACTGATGCTTCTTTTTTATTTTGTTTGCTTATGACGACTCCAAAAGTTATACCAACATCCCATTTCAAACTAATAATCAGGAACAAGCACAATCTTGTTCGCTGCTGCTGTTTCCAGTGGTAGTAGCAAGAGTAGTTGTTAAACACATTATAGTAGATATTGTCCTACTACAAGCTCTGCGATGATCAAAAACAGCGATGTTGTTGGCGACCGAGCTGGTGCCATACATGTTCTGTCGGGGACAGATGCAGTGTTCTTGCTAGCCAGGGAGTGCTTGAGAATCACGCGTGTGGTGTGCGTACTGTAAGACCTTCGGTACACACACCATCAGATTATTTGACTTGTCGCTCTAACGAAGTAGGCGAGTGTCAGCAATATGTCTCGTGTTCTTATCGTGGCGTGGTTATCTTCTGCCGGTAGGTCAGACGATAGAAATGCCACTTGCACGCTCAGAATAGCAGATTGACGGTGACCAACTTTAAACAGAACTTGATTAATTTTCACACACATTTATTAAAATAGTAACAAGCATTAAAATAACTTGGTTCTGGATGCTATTTACAATTGACCATCTGAAGTTTCTTTGGTCTTGGTACGTTAATCTTATTCTCACATATCTCTGATACTTGACAAAGTGTCTATTCATTTATCTTCATGCCTAAGTACAGGAATATGATAATCTTATTAAGCGCAGACTGAAACTTGACTACAGACTAATGCAGACTGACTAATCGGGGGTCTGTACACTCGTTATAATACCTCGAGCGTTCAGGTATCACTGCGCGAGTGTGATCCGCGAGGAGAAAAGGTTCTATGTTAGCAGCAATCTCATTGGCTGCGTGACATATTAATACGCCGATCGACGGAAGCAGAATTTGGTCCGTCTCTAAGACAGCACCATCTCGTAGTGCGGAGACGGACGAGCGCTGCGCCTGCGCTGTTGTGCTTAGCGGGGCGCGCTCTAGTGGGACACTTGTGTACGCGCTGACTACGCGGAACTATGTACACAACAACGCGTCAGATCATATAGATATGAGCCATGTGTATTGGGACAATGTCGTGTTAAGAATTGCATCACGATTCTGCTGCATGAGAAGAAACACGTGAAAACGCTGGATGTCCGTGGCCTATCCATGTGCCGTTATAGTTCACTTATCACTGCCAGCGGTGACCTAATGTTATACCCGATGGTTCCCAAGAGCAGCCGTTTCGTTGGGTGTTAGCCTGCACGTAGGACGGTAATTCCCTGTTCTGCTTGTTTCTAATTCCCAGCCACGACTGTTAGAGGGCTACCATTACTTGTTCTCTGGTTCAAATGGCTCTGAGCACTATGGGACTTGACATCTGAGGTCATCAGTCCCCTAGAACTTAGAACTACATAAACCTAAGGACATCACACACATCCATACCCGAGGCAGGATTCGAACCTGCGACAGTAGCGGTCGCGCGGTTCCAGACTGAAGGGCCTAGAACGGCTCGGCCACACCGGCCGGCTACTTGTTCTCTGATGGCCGTCGCATATGTAAAGGTGTTAATAAGCACTTGGTCAAAGTACGGTGGTTCACGCTTGATGGTGGTCAGACGTGGTCGACGGAACGATGACGAGTGTGTCGGCCTGACGTTCCCATGCAGTCCAATATCAGGCCGCTGTGAGATCCAAAAGCTCCAGAAATACGGATATTGCACGATTCGACCAGCCGGGCAAATGCAGACACAAAGTGAAACCCCTTTAATACCAGCAGGTGCTGATAACGACGTTTCACAAGAGTGCGTGGCATCTTTGTATCCTTCACAGTGGTCACTCAGCTTCTGGCGCTGTTCATGCCCCTAATACACCCTACAGGACTCGATAACGAAACTAAACAGGATGAACACTAATGCATCCTGGTACATTTTTACCTGCCGCAGGCAATCTGCCGATGGTGTGCACACGTACTAAGCTACATAGACATCCGACCAAGTCGTCTCGTCTGAGTGCTTCACCTTTTTTCAGGCAGTGTACGTTTTTGATTCTTTAGTCAAGCAAGCACCACGTTGCAGCCGTATAATTATGTTCAGTTTCTCTAAATATGCGTTCCATTTGCTTGTTTAGTACATCTACACTGCTGTGAATGCTGTCCTAAAATTAACTTAAACGATTTACATGCGCTTTTAGTCAGCTGGCCATTGGTACAATTTTGCTTGTCGTTACATACCGATCACCTGATGTGTCTTTGGTGGTATGTTCTAATGGCTTCAAAACATTAAGCAACAGTTTAATATTCTGTACATGTAAAGTTGAGAGAAGGAGGTGCCCGCGCTGTCAGTGTTGGAACGGAGTCACTTGGTCAAAATTTTAGGGTAAAGGAAGTAGGTTACAGTACAGTTGTTCGCCCACTGCTTGAAAAGTGCTCAACGGTGTGGGATCCGTACCAGATAGTGTTGGCAGAAGAGATGGAGAAGATCCAACGGAGAGCAGCGCGCATCGTTACAGAATCATTTAGTAATCGCGACAGCGCTGCAGAGATGATAGATAAACTCCAGCGGAAGACTCTGCAAGAGAGGCGCTCAGTAGCTCGGTACGGGCTTTTGTTTAAGTTTCGGGAAAATACCTTCACGGAGGAGTCAAGCAGTGTACTGCTCCCACCTACGTATATCTCGCGAAGAGACCATGATGTTAAAATTAGAGAGATTAGAGCCCACACAGAGGCATACCGACAATCTTTCTTTCCACGAACAACACGAGACTTGAATAGAAGGGAGAACCGATAGAGGTACTCAAGGTACCCTCCACCACACACCGCCAGGTGGCTTGCGGAGTATGGATGTAGACGTAGAAAATGTAACAAATCATCACTTCAATAGTTCTATACGATACCTGCTATATAGGTCCGATAAGACGGACATTCAATAAGTAATGCAACACTTTTTTCCTGAAAGCGAATTTATTTTATTCAGGATTCCTATACACCGTATTATTCTCCACTCGTTTGGCTACAAAACCCTATCTGCCAACATAATCTCCGTTCAGTGCGACGTCCTTACGCCACCTTACTGGTGTGGCCTGTAAGCCTGCATGGTACCACGCCATTGGTGGACGTCAGAGCCAATGTCTTGTCACATCAATAACCTACCCATCATCCATATGCTGCTCGTCGCGGAGCACATCCATCGGGTAAAACAGGTGGAAGTCGGAAGACGCTAAATTAAGTTTTCCGAGCTTCTCGGGTATGCACAGGCCTTGCGTTGTCATCGAGACGGAGAAGATCGCTTTCGTTTTTGTGTCGACGAACACGCCGAAGCCGTTTCTTCAGTTTTCTGAGGGTATGTGCCTCCGGCCGGCACGCAGAAGAACGAACAGATATGCGCGACCTTGTTGCGGTGATGACAGAGCACGTAGAAGAACGATCAGATATGCGCGACCTTGTTGCAGGTGATGGCAGACGCCTCGCCCAACGACTCACCTTGCTTTTGTTCACTGCGAGTTATCCGTGGACATTCTGCAAGCTCCTGTGAATATCTGCGGTGCACTGTTTTTCCGCCAAAAGAAGCCGAATGACAGCACTCCACTTCGAACGCACCTACGTTACAGACGCCATTTTGAAAGCCACGTTTAGCGGCGCCACCTATCAAGTGGTTCAAATGGCTCTGAGCACTATGGGACTCAGAGCCATTTCAACCATTTGAACTATGGGACATCTGAGGTCAACTGCCCCTAGAACTTAGAACTACTTAAACCTAACCAACCTAAGGACATCACACACATCCATGCCCGAGGCAGGATTCGAACCTGAGACCGTAGCGGTCGCGCGGTTCCAGACTGTAGCACCTAGAACCGCTCGGCCACTCCGGCCGGCGGCGCCACCTATCGGTAGGTCATGAAACTGTAGGGGCTGAAGCGAGAATATTCCGTGATACCGCGCAGAAAATTTCGAATTTTTTCAACTGAAACTGGCTGCGAAAAGGGATGTGTTGCGTTACTTATTGAGCGCCTCTCGTGTGAGTAAAAGTTTGGGTAGAAAAGTATTGTGCCGTGCGGGATTAGCCGAGCGGTCTGTGGCGCTGCGGTCATGGACTGTGAGGCTGATCCTGGCGGAGGTTCGAGTCCTTCCTCGGGCATGGGTATGTGTGTGTGTGTGTTTGTCCTTAGGATAATTTAGGTTAAGTAGTGTGTAAGCTTAGGGACTGATGACCTTAGCAGTTAAGTCCCATAAGATTTCACACACATTTGGACATGTTTTGGACAAAAGTATTGCGTAGAAAGATACCGATATGAAAGTACTAGAAAGCAAGGAGTATCCGGTTTTTTTCCGTGTCCCTACCCACCAATGCACAGGTCTTGGTTCTCATGAGAGTACGCCGCTGGGTACCGAGGACTTGTCCCCGATGCGACAAAATGCGGGTCAGCAGACGCAGATGAGGGCCGCAGTGGCTGAATACCTCGCCACTGTTTGAGCGAGAGAACCCCTGGCGACGCGCGCAGACTCTACAGGTGTACGCACCGTCTGGAGGATGACCGTGCCTCGTGTGCTCTCGGTTGCTCCGGTCCGGGCCATACGTCGTTCTGCTAAAAATCGGGAGGGCCCGGCCGGCAGCCCATTGTAGTCGATGTTAATTCCGCCGACATTAGTATTCGGCGGGCGCAGGCGAGCTGAGCTGTACTTCTGTCACCGGGCAACAAGAAAGCCGCGGCGGCCGCGGCCGCTGCCCTCACTCTTGTTTGATCTGCTGCGCGGGGCCTTAAATCAAGCCTCGCCTCGCCGCGCCGCGCCGCGCTGCGCTGCGCTCTGCTGTGCAGCGTTTTATTTGCGGCCGGCAGCGAAATACAAATGGCTGGCGGTGCGGCCCGGGCCCCTGAATGTGGCCGCGACTCCCGTCCGAACGCCACCAGCTCCGGTTAGCATAAATCGCGGGACGAGTGCACTTTTAATTCTTGTACTGCGTTCCCGATCTCATTGTCTCTAGAGGGTGCCCCCCAGTTGGTGGCTTTCGCAGAATTCCGTCTGCCCTGCCGACCCGTTCTGTTGCTGGGCCCGGCTTGTACCTTCTACGGTTCGAGACATACCGTAGGGGTAATAATAAAATTTTAATTACCACCTCGGAAAAGAAAAGCAGTCTGCAGTCATGGAACTTGGTGCTGATGTTAGTCCGCCTCCACGCAGACGCACTTCGATACGACACATCGTTTCAATGGTGCGTGACTTAGAGGGGACGTTGGTTGCAAAGGTCGTCATTTTGGTTGCATAAGAAAATCACTTCGTCGTCGTTCTGTAGATACCTGACACTCAATGGTTACTTTGTCCGAGCGCAGGGGAGTAGCCCCTGAACGCCACGTTAGGAAAATACGGAGGGCGAGGCAAAAATTCTTAGTCCAAAGACGGAGCGTGTTTGATTGCAGAGTAAAAACTAGGACTGATGATAAAACATCGATGCATAGACATATACTCTGAGAAATATCGATATATACAGGCTTCTTCTTTTCCCCAGATATATCGATATATCGATATCAAAATGGCGATTTCGAGTGCCAAAATTTTAATTTATATAACATTTTTTCACAATTTTCGTTACAGATTTGTTCTTTTGAATTTTTATTTGAGCATAGTCTTACCAATACGAGAGAAGGAAAGTTGCTACTCACCATATAGTGGAGATGCTAAATCGCGATAGGCACATTGAAAGGATTCACACAATCATAGCTTTCGGCCATTAAGGCCTTTGTCAGCAGTAGACACACATACACACACGCACGCACACTCACCCAAGCACAACTTGCACACACATCTGCAGTCTCAGAGAGCTGAAGCTACACTATAGATGTGTGTGCAAGTTTTGCTTGCGTGAGTGTGTGTGTGTGCGTGTGTGTATGTGTGTCTACGGCTGACAAAGGCCTTAATGGCCGAAAGCTATGATTGTGTGAATCCTTTTATTGTCCCTATCGCGGCTCAGCATTTCCGCTATATGGTGAGTAGCAACTTTCCTTCTCTCGTATTGTTACAGTCCACCCTGGATTTTCCATTGTTTGAGAACATAGTCTTACTAATTTTTGAGCTTTTCATCTCGCCTAATTTTTCTCTTTGACTGTGTGAGGCAATTATATGTAGCACAATAGAAGTAGTCCGATTTCCCTGGAAAGGGGAGACGGGTCAAGGGGGAGAAGGTGGCGGTGTAAATGGATTAACAAGCTTTCTGATATGAAGAAATAGCACACCAGCTACGCTCAAAATCAATTTTCAGCGCAACTAGTGTGCTATACCTTCACATCGGCATTCTTCAAAAACAGCTGCAGACAATGATGAACTAAAATCTAAGTGACAATATTGGTTCAAGTTGTGGGCGGAAACGTGTGAGCGTAAATGCTAACGTAATCAGCGCGTGGTGCTATCAACACAAACTGCAACGTTTAGCTTCACCACGCAATTTTGACACTACAGCTGCTAGATCGCTGGCGTTGGCAGAAATGAAAGAACGAAAAAAAAAAAAAAAACGGTAAGTCGATGTGAAGTGTTCCGGGCAAATCCGATATGTGACGAAACCGGACGGAGCTACCGGACACCTTTTATTGTACCACTTATATGCTGTTACCATTGTTCAAAATGGTTATCGACAAGCAAGAGCGTGCATCGTTTTCTTTTCAATTCTTGCTCGAAGGGGAACAGGCAGGCTACTAGTTTGTTTTTGTACAGAAATCTAATAATTGATCAAAACTTAAATGGACAGCTCTAAAGCCGACACTATATTTACAATTTGAAGCCGATATTTTAATGTGCTGGTACGTCGATACTTTTCGGACAATATATCAAATAATTGACTCTTCTCGATACATCGAGTGCCAACTACAGAATATTTTTAAATATCGATATATCGGATTTCCGGTATTTTTAAAAATGTCAACAATCCTAGTAAGAACCGCGCTTTCTAAAGTTTTCAGCAATGCTTCCTTTTTACAACTTCCCGTATAGCAGCCAATACACGATCAAATTTGGTTGTCAAATTTGTTCTTTTTTGTTGTCAAACAAGCCTGTACACATACTAAAAAAAGTTTGTCAATTTAATCTCAGTTTTGAAGCAGAAACTCTTTGTATCGAGAAGTACAGAGTGGCTATAAAAAAAACCTTCGGTCCTTGAGCCAGGGTAGACGAAAAACTATTTGTCGTACTGGTGCTAAACTCAACAGAAATGATGTTCAGACTGTGCGCTGCAGGACCTGAGTTGTTAGTTCCATGACTTGACATTAGGCGGCGGTACTGGTGCGATGAGGTAGGTTCAATCACAGTTATCAGTGTGCATTACAGCAGCAGACCTTCATCATGGGTCTGGACGAGATGAGCAGGGTTTTAATCGTAAAGCTGTTTTATCGAAACAGCAGCAATAGTACTGCTGCTCTTCGTGAAAATTGATCCATTAAAGGAATACGTATAGGTCTCTTTGCACACCACAATAGAAGAATATGATTCACAAGCTCCAAGTGAGGATTTGGAAATTGCTCCTGGGCAAGGTCGACTGCCTATTGGGCCGCAAATTGTTGAAGTTACTGTTCCAATGGCTGATAATGCTGGACGCAATTTGCGATCTTCGAGTAATGTACGTGCCGGGTCACGACAGCTGGACATTCCATGGTACATCGACGTTTCGGGCAGCAGTGGAGCTATCTCTAGCGTTGTTTCAGGTTTTCGTGGATGCAAATTGCCGTCACAATGAGCAAAGTTGTAACCTACAAATGGTACGCAATTAACAAATGTTACCCTGTCATGTAGAAATCAAAACGCGTTTTCTTCAATAATTTATTTGTTAGTTCGCATCCGAATGTCCTTACAAATGTTTCCACCTGTCCTGCAATCATTCGCTTGTCATCGAAACCCTCTCAATTAGCGAAATTTTAATTATCCCGGTATTTTGACACCAGTTGGAATGATTACCGCCGCAAACAAGGCATTCTTTGCATTGACTTTAGCGCTGTGTATAAAGACGAAAAAGGAAACAAGACGCTGGTCCAGGGAGTAACTGAAAGAAAGAGACAAATATACCCATGGAAATCTGCTAAAGGAAATTCTACACCCAGGGCATGATGAGTACATCAACTTTCCCCGAATGGACAGCCAGACTTTTAATAACAGGTTTGCTTCGCCGTCACAATGCGAAATAAGACGCAAGTGTCCAACAATTTACTCTCTTCTAACTGGTCCTTCTATGGCAGTTCATTAAAATAGCACAATGCGTAAAGATATATGTCATCCGTCGAAGAACCGTAGAGCTTCGAATTTTATTTTATTGAACCGCCGATTGTATTCTGGGTAGAATAATGATTTTTTTTTCTTAACCTCTTCCAGTGTAGCATATGTCTGAAAAAGACGCAACAGCTCTACCAATTTGATAACAGCTAGTGCTATATTGTTTTAATCCTCGATCGCACTTTCTGTAGTTGTGGAAACTCGCGATGCAGTGAGATAAATTGTAACACAAACTCTTTCGGTAAACGCGAGCGGCGAAACGTCGACTCAAACAATGTCCGCGTGAGCTTGTTTCTCAGTGTCAACCAACCGCACTGGAAATCAGACCAGCGTGTCGAGCACGTCGCGGAATTACATCCCTCGTGGAGTGCGCCTTGAAGTCCCATAACAATCTTGGCAACTCCTGCTGGCTTCCACGTACTAATAATGAACGGCTACCTGCCGCGCAGAGACGCTGTAGTACAGTGAGGATTGAATCAGATTCCAGCTCCCTTGAGTGGAAATCCTAGTGATATAATCCCGGTCCTCCGTGCGGATATCGAATGCGCCACCGTTCAACCAGGTGAGCAGGGTACGCGAAATGACATCACTCTCTAACTCGATACTCCACCTGCTACCGGAATTACAGGCCAGGGAAACGCCCATACATTTACTTCTTCCTAATTTACGAAAATAATAAGGAATATTTGGGATTGCCCCCTCCTCCACCCTCCTTCCCCTCCCCCCCCCTCCCCGCCCCCTCCTCCCCCCCCCCCCTTTCACCTCACACAAAGTAATTACAGACGACGTACAAGCTATGGTAGTTTGATGAGTAGATGGCACCATCTTCAGACACCTGTAACAATGTTATAAACTTTAATTACTCACAACGAAAATTTTTCTGACAAAAGTCAGTTTTCAACAGTCGTCGTCTTAAATACAGATTTGGCAACCTAAATTAGATTGGTGACCTCATCCTTTGAACTGAACAGTTGCAGAATAAGCAGAGGAGTCATATTTTACGTTTTCCAAATTTCTTCCTCAGTAAATTTTCTACTTTCTAGGTTTCTATCTGTGTGGAACTTCTCAAAAGAGAGTTCTTAACTTTTTACATTTCATTGAAAACTTTAATCCGACTATGTATGTAATGCGACATTACGCTCACTAGTCACTGAATGGAACCATTACGGCTACTGCATATGAAGCTTTTGGGTTTAAAGCACCCACGGGCATTTTACGTCAGTTGTATGCAAACCTTATGAACAAAACGCATCTGACTTGCCACATATTAATAATCTCATTAGTTAGATCTCTAATGCAAAACACTTACATAGGCACTAAATTAAATAACGTAAAGAATGTGAATGAATCAGGATAGGCAATCAGTATACCCTTAGTGCATCAACAATGTTCCTCTCTGGCCCTAATAATCAGTTTGGCTTACCTGCGTGACAACGAATAATTAAGCTGTGCCTTATAACTACTTTCCATTACTGCAAGCTAAAAAAAGTTATTTAAATAGCGCTTTCCATGTGCAGTGCAATAGTATTACACGCTAGCTTAATTCTCATTTGAATCGAATCTCGCGAACTGCAATGCGACTCTGATTCACTCTGTTTTAAAACTTTCAAATAGCCAGTGGGATGTGGATGCTCAATATCGAATAATCCGAAAACTGTTCAGTTGTATACTGATCAGGGAAAATAAAGAAAGCGTGAATAAGGCCACATTATTAATCATTCGTACTACAGTGTGAATGCGAAACACGCAAAAGCTCTTCAGATTATTTTTTTAGAAAAAAAAACTACAAACATCCATAGAATTAAATCTTTGATCAAAATTTACATTCAGTATTTAAATATGAAAACGGATAAAGAATGATGTATTTCTTCTTCAATCCGTGTAAGCAGTAGATAATGTAACAACAGTGCCATAGTAGTCAAAGAATGCGAATTAAGAAAATCTACAAAGCAAAACTGAAAATATTCCCTAAACATGACATCCCACTTCCTTCAAAGCTAGCGGACGTGGCTGGATGTTACCTTTTTTAATAAATTTCCGTTTACAACAACTGCATTCCGAAATTAGGGGCTGGCCGGAGTGGCCGAGCGGTTCTAGGCGCTTCAGTCTGGAACCGCGCGACCACGACGGTCGCAGGTTCGAATCCTGCCTCGGGCATGGATGTTTGTGATGTCCTTAGGTTAGTTAGGTTTAAGTAGTTCTAAGTCTAGGAGACTGATGACATCAGATGTTAAGTCCCATACTGTTTAGAGCCATGTCTGTGTGAACCGAAATTAGGGCTCCACACAAGTGCACACATCTGCTTCAACCAACGCTCGACACACAGCTCTCTCTCTCTCTCTCTCTCTCTCTCTCTCTGTCTCTCTCTCTCTCTCTCTCTCTCTCTCTCTCACACACACACACACACACACACACACACACACACATACAAAGTGAATTCTCGACAACAACATGAACTTTGGCATCTAGAGAGTCTCCTTTATATGTGTACTGAGGAAAAGTGTTATCTATGGCCAGTATCACAAAAGTGCCACTTCCCAAACTGTAATAATGTAGTTTACGGGATGTATTTTATTTATTTATTATTGCTTCAAATCTCCTCAGCCACCTGTGAACTGTAATGCGCGTGTATTTCCACATAGCCCCAACTTTGTAAAAACTAGTATTTAACATTCGCTTCAAAATTTGCAATATATAAGGGGCAGAAAAATGAAAAGCGAACACCCACCACTGGTAGACCATGGAATGGTTCCATTTAAAAGTAATCACCAAACGCGTGAAGACAGTTATCTCATTGGGAGACGAGGCGATCAGTTCCTGTTTCGTAGAATGCTGTCAGCCACTTGGCAGATCCACATTACATGAACTCTTCCACTTCCCATCTGACTGAAAGCGAGGTCCGCGCATGTCTTTCTTCAAGTGTCCAAACATGTAAAAAAACACACTGTAGTGGGTGGAGCCAGGAGTTGCCATATTAAAACTCGGAGAGAACTTTCCACATGATTTTTTTGATTCCACTACAGTGCTCCATTCAACTCGGTCTGCGTCCCAGGGCCCCGCAATGCTGAGGAAGCACCCCAGACGCCTGTGCAACACAACGCTGTGTCGTGCCGGCCTAAGTTCGTGCGGATCTGTGCCCCTCGCCTCAGGGAGTCTCCGGCATGAGACGACTGCCTGCGGTAGTCAGCCAGAGTGGCCCACCGCTGGCTGTCTGAGACCCCGCATCAGCCTTAGAGGATCGAACCAACGACCCGCTATAGACTAGGACGCTGGTGCCCCATCTGTTGCTGCATGTAGCCCAGTCGTGTGATACGCCCCCCCCCCCCCTCCACGTCCCCCCCCCCCTCCCACCATCCAGGAGATCTGCCACACTTGAATGAATCTCGTTAGAATACGGCACATATTTATACTCAGCTACAGTCTGGAACCGCACGACCGCTACGGTTGCAGGTTCGAATCCTGCCTCAGGCATCGATGTGTGTGATGTCCTTAGGTTAGTTAGGTTTAAGTAGTTCTAATTTCTAGGGGACTGATCGCCTTAGAAGCTAAGTCCCATAGTGCTCAGAGCCATTTGAACCATTTATGCATGCTTTGCCTCAAAATCATCTTCACTGCTACCACTTTCTCTTTACATACATAAAAATATTCTGACCACCACCGAGTAAGTCTTGAGCACCAGTTGAGGACAGAAATCCACACCCGGTAACCTTATCCAACGATTCTACAGAGCGTTGAATTATTATGGGCCAAATTCTACCACTAACTTCAATGGCAGAGAAAAATTGAGTTCATACCAGGGACCACAACCAAACTTCTCGCACTGGACCTGACAAGCATGTGGGTTGTTAGCTACCGTCAAACGCATAAACGTCTCTGAGAATCACACTGTCCGCGATCAGTCAGCCTGTAAGACATCGTGGTATCCTGACCTCCATTGCTTACATATTCCGCCCTCACAATCATATTCCGCATATCAAGACGCTTCACTCGAACCCAAAGTCGATAAGATAAAGTCAATGCTGTATGAATTCATGTAAACGATATGCAAATAACAAGTAAGCGCACCATGGTTGAAATACTCGAGGTGTGCCTACACACATACATTCCAGACACGACGTTCACAGGAGCGTTTAGTTCGAGAGAGGCAACCGCACACCAGGAGGCCGAAAATGGTTCAAATGGCTCTGAGCACTATGGGACTTAACATCTATAGTCATCAGTCCCCTAGAACTTAGAACTACTTAAACCTAACTAACCTAAGGACATCACACAACACCCAGCCATCACGAGGCAGAGAAAATCCCTGACCCCGCCGGGAATCGAACCCGGGTACCCGGGCGTGGGAAGCGAGAATGTTACCGCACGACCACGAGATGCGGGCCCAGGAGGCCGGTTCCAACCCATTTATGTCGGCCGGTGACCGCTCGTAGAGCAGACAGCGTTTGCCCAAGTGAAAGGACGACCCCTTGTTCGGCTTAAAAGCAGATTCCGCTACATTGTGTGGGAGCGGCCAGCCTACGCATTCTTCACACTTAGCACGCAGTTTCGGAGATTTTCACAGGGAGACAGCAAATGCCAAACGCCGATACTACAGATTTCCGGATTGGTCGCCTTAAACGAAACGTCATTCTCCCGTTTTAGAAGAGCAATGCTGATTGGCAGACGATATTTCTGACGCCTTGAGCTGGAGGATTAATGGAAGAGACCGAAAGATATACCCTTTCACGTCTGGTGTGGAGAGGGGCCGTTCTGTTTTCCCTTTTGGAGCGAGAACACGTAACAAGTGCATGCGCGCTCGTACGTGTACTTAAAGAGCGAGGAACAAGACTCTCCTCAGTACTTCACTGGGAGAGCATCTCTGTCAAGAACGAATCGAAGTGCGACTCTATACTGAGTCCTTGCGATTAAGCGTTGTTCACTGTGTTGGCCGCAACACTTACTGTGCGTTGTGAACGGACAGAGTTACAGTTAAACGCCTGCGAGCGAATTCTGAGTGGCATCGGGGTGGACTGGCTATCTGACCGGTGTACCACGCCCATAGTTAGACTAGGGACGAATAGGAGTCCTTTATTTCATCAAGGCGTAGGAAGAGTTTGATTGGCGAAGGTTAATCCAGATAGAACGAGAGTTATCTTATTTGTCAGCAGCGAGCGGCGCAGACAGCAGTCATCGCAGCTTACGGTATTGTGCGCTACAGCTCTTGCAAGCACCATATTTCCTTCACAACAGTACACTTCACTGCATTTCACACGCGACAGCCTGAACCGTACCTAGCAACATTCTAACGGATAATTATTCAAGTTGGGTAGGCGCGGCTCTCATCCATTCTGCCAAGTCAATAACAATCTTATACTTTGTATAGAAATTTCATTAGCGAATCCTATCCTTGAGAAGGAACTTCGCATTCCGAAAAGAACCAGGATATAACTTGTTCGATTCATATCTAAAAGTGCCATTGTGATTTATCAGAATTTTTGCAAAATAAATAATTTTTGTTAGTTTAGCGTTTTTATTACACTAACTAGCACTACTCCAGTACCCAAGTATCCCACTAGTTCGTAAGAAATTTTTTGAATTTTTGTGTCATTTCCTTACAGCGAACGACTCCAGAAGATATTTATTGCTGAAAGTTTTTCAGGCATTTCTCTTTAGAACGTTAGGAGCGTCTGTCTGACTTCTGTAGTAGTGTGGGGGTGGAAATTGCATCTTGCAGGAGCCACAGGGTAAAGGGTACATCTCAGATTAATCCGTTGCGCAGAATAACAGAATAGCAACCCCACACGCTCACAAGCCTACGAATTGACGTTTTTGCCTTAGGAGTTGCGTAAAGCCATGCTTCAGGCGTTGACCGCTTTAATTGCATAGGTTGCGTCGCAGAGCAACGTTTTCGGTCTTGGGTTCATTTCCTCAATATGCTCTTCATGACACTATCTGCAATATGTTGATGCTGGTCGGTATTGTTTTCTTACACGCTCTGGCGCATACTGGTCACACGCTTTCTCTGAGATTGCAGAACGTACTTGTTATTTCTACATGCGGCCAGCAAGCATGAATAGCTTCTGGATACCATTATTTCATCACGGTGCCTGTTAAAAATGAACTTTGTGAAATTGGTTCCGAAATTATGTACAGCATTAGAAATAAAGCCTTAGATCGCAGCCACAGGTGTCTGAAGATGATGGCCACTGAAAGAGTGACACAGGTTGTAGCCTATCCCCGGTCCAGTTCAGTCTGAACATTGAACTAGCAGTAAAGGAAAGTGAGGAGAGGCAATAATGACCCTGAAGTTTGCCGATGAGATATTCTGTCAGAGACGGGAAAGGAATTTGGAGCAATTGGACAAAATGGATACTGTCTTGAAAAGAGAATATGAGATGAACACCAACCAAATAAAACAAGTATCGTGAATTACAGTCGAATTTAATCAAGCGATACTGCATAAATCCTATTACTGAGTGAGACACTAAAAATAGATTATGAGCGTTGCTTCTTGGACTTCAAAGTAACTGACGATGGTGAAAGGAAAGAGGACATAAATTACAGGCTGGCAATATCAAGCTTAGTGTTTGTGAAGAAAAGAAATTTGGTAACATCGAATACAAATTTAAGTGTTAGGGAGTCTCTTCCTATCGTTTTGGTCTGGTTTTCAGCCTTGTACAGAAGTGAAACGCTGAACATAAACAGTTGAGAGACTTCACTACAATATGCAGGTTCAAATAAATGAAGGTCGCAGTAGTTATGCAGAGATGAAGAGGCTTCCCCAAGATAGACAAGCCTGGAAAGCTGCATAATACCAGTCTATAGTTCTGCACATCTGTTCGACGTCCCTTCTTGAAAACGGTGATGACCTGTGCCCTTTTCCAATCCTTTGGAACGCTACGCTCTTCTAGAGACCTACGGTACACCGCTGCAAGAAGGGGGCAAGTTCCTTCGCGTACTCTGTGTAAAATCCAACTGGTATCCCAACAGGTCCAGCGGCCATTCCTCTTTTGAGCGATTTTAATTGTTTCTCTATCCCTCTGTCGTCTATTTCGATATCTACCATTTTGTCATCTGTGAAACAGCTTTGGAAAAAGACATTTAGTATTTCGGCCTTCCGCCTGTCATTCCCTGTTTAGTACCATTTTGGTCACAGAGTGTCTGGACATTTTGGTTGATCCACCTACCGCTTTGATATAAGACCAAAATTTCTTAGGATTTTCTGCATACGTGAATTTAAACCCTCATCCCGCCGAGTACGATCCCGGTGCCTCAGCGACAGCGCCGCATCGCCCGCTTTGTTTCGACGTGACCCGCTAGTGCCGCCAGACAGCTGACGGACACGGTGCATGCGGCGCACGTGTGCCGCCGGCGCCGGCAGCGGCCCGGAATGCACTGTGGACGCCGTATCGACCCCCGAGCGTCGTGGCGTCCAGGTGACGTGCGGATGCAATATGCATGGCGTGGGCCGCGCCTCGGATCGCTCCTATACGCCCCGCGCGCATCTGCGATCCGGCACGGATCGCCGGCATTGCGGCCGCTTCTCGAGCCACGGGCCGGAGCGAGGGCGTGCTGCCACCACCGAGACCGCGCCGGCCTACCGCACCGGCGTCGCGAGGCGGGAAACTCACGGCTGGCAAGTGTAAAACTTTGTGCTTCTCCTCGAAAACGGACTTTTAATTCGGTGTAGGACCCTTTTATTGCGCACATCACGTAGTCAGGCGACCCAGTTTTGAACTGTTCTGCGCATTCCTTTCTACTGACTCCCACCCGCGAATGAGATTTCGTATTCCCATGACGCCTTGCCATGAATGGCGCTGTAGGGCTATGAATTCGGTCTCCACGCTGCGACATGTCGTTTCAGGGTGAGCTAAAGCCTGGTTGAAAAAAAACTTGTTGCTTAGGAGCTATGTTACAGGTAGCCATGCCGTTTGCTGCAAATGATAGTTTAGCTCGTTAAGCTTTTTATGGATACACATCCACATCTCTGTGCACTTCCAACGGTAGCTTAAATCATGAAGTTTTATGGATACACTTTTGCATGTGACCGTTGCACCTCAGTTATTAGGAGTTTCAACCATCGGCAAAGTTTTAATAAGACACAACACTCTCGGCGTTATTTGTTCGCCAGCTCGTGAATAAAATCTTTGCGCACAGAGGAATCGGTAGAAACGGTGCAACATCATGGCGCGACGTACGCCACACACAACCCCTACATCTACATGAAAACTCTGCAAATCACATTTAAGTGCCTGGCAGACTGTTGATCAAACAACCTTCACAATTCTCTATCATTCCATTCCATTCCAATAAGTTGCGAATGTGGGTCTCACGGGAGGCGTGCCAGAGGTAAGTCCGTGCAGTCGCACTATCCTCTGTGTCCTCGGTGGCTCATGCCGGCACGGTAGCTCAGCGTGTTGGGTCAGAGGGCTGCTCGCCCCCTGTAATAAAAAAAAATAGAAAAGAAAACTGAGTATAGGAATCAACAATCAACTTCAACGAATGTCTTGTGACGTCCGCCCAGATCTAACGCAACCAACAATACCGAACAAAATGAAAAGAAAAAGGTGGATAGAGCGTCTGCCATGCAAGCAGGAGATCCCGAGTTCGAGTCCTGCTCGGGGCACACATTTTCAGCTGTACCCGTTGACTTATATCAACGCCTGTATGCAGCTAAGGGTATTCATTTCATTTCATTGTAATGTGTAAGGTGATTCGAAAACACAAAACACTGACGCAATCCTAATGACCTTTTGTCACTTCTGCTTTTGTAGAAGAACAAATATCACTCATATGTTCGTTGCCCATGTTATGTTCGATTAGCGGAGCTGGTTCCTTCAAGGGAACACCCGATCACCAGATCCCGCAAAACTCAATATAGTAACAACACAAGTCGTCGAGTGTCAAGTTTTTTTGTTTCTTTTTTTTTTGTTTTTTTTTTTAGGCTCTTTCACCCTGTTTTGCTCACTGCATCAACTGAACAGTACAAGATTGTTTCTAATCAGAAACGTTTACCCATTGAAAACAAAGGTTATTGTGACTTTCTTTCCCACCTCTACACTAGCTAGTGACAAACTGCGCAATGTTCAAAAAAGCGCAAAAAAAAAAAGGAGAACTGAGACTGACACAAGACGTGCCGACCCGATGTAACAGCTCATGCCACACGCTCAAAAGAATTTTGGAAGTACGAAGTGAGCTTGAGATTGCAATCAATGAAAGTTCAAAAGCACTGCCTACCCTCACAGCAGAAATTGACTTAGCTATACAAGAGATAATACTTCTTCTTGAAACTTTTTACGTAGCAACAACAACCATCTCAGGGGAGCCATACATCGCTGTTTCTTTAATTATACCTCTTACACAAGGTATTGCAGCAAAGTTTTCAGTCTTGTAAAGCACCTTAACAATAAATGAAGGACGGAGTGTCCTGGATTCCTTGATTAAATCAGTCAATGAAAAAAGTGAAACTATTTAAAACATTATTAGATCCTAGGTTTCAAAAACTTGTTTCAGTATATTTCAAGAGGTAGAGAACTCTGCACAACTACATGAATAATACTTGGTACAGAAGCATCCATGAGCAGTGCTAATATGTCTACTGATACGTCTGCCAGTTCGAAATTGTATGATCTACTTTTTCTGACCCAGTTACCAACAGCCTAACGTCGATGTTGTTACACCAGTCAGTGTTTCCAAAACTGACCTACGTCAATATTTTGAAAAACTTGTACTTGACAACCATGCTTGTGTATTAGAATATTGTGCCAAATCTAATAGCATGTTGTATGTAATGGCCACTAAATTTTTCTGGTGTCCATCGACTTTCGTTCTTGCAGAGAAGGATTTTCCAAGGTATGATAAATAATTACTGAAAAATGCAACAGACTAAAGGAGAAGAATTTAAACATCCTAGTTGTATCTTTTTATGTTGTATTTTAAAAAATAGACTAAAGGACAAGAATTTAAATACCTTACTTTGATAAAACAAAATTTGCATACCTCGTATTGTTGTATTTTAAGAAATAAAAATTCTTAAAAAGCCATTTTTAATTTTAAATACCGGTACAAACAATCGATAGTTGATCGAACCATCGATAGTTTGTAAAGACACTATCGATAACATCAAATGTGTCAACTACCGATGTTTAAGTAAATTACGCGGAAGGAGCGAACACCTATATTTTTGCGTACGCTCTCTGATTTCCCTTACTTTACCTTGGTGATCGTTTCTCCCTATGTAGGTCGGCGTCAACGAAGTATCTACGCATTCGGAGGAGAGAGTTGGTGTTTGGAGTTTCGTGAGAAGATTCATCCGGAACGAAAAACGCCTTTGTTTTCATGATGTCCATCCCAAATCTTGTATCATGTCAGTGACTCTCTCTCTCTCTCTCTCTCTCTCTCTCTCTCTCCCCAGTATTTCGAGATAATACAAAATGTGCTGCCCTTTTTCGAACTTTTTCGATGTACTCCGGCCGGCCGTTGTGGTCGAGCGGTTCTAGGCGCTTCGGTCTGCAACCACACTGCTGCTACGGTCTCAGGTTCGAATCCTGCCTCGGGCATGGATGTGTGTGATGTCCTTAGGTTAGTTAGGTTTACATAGTACTAAGTCTAGGGGACTGATGACCTCAGATGTTAAGTCTCATAGTGCTTAGAGCCATCTGAACCATTTTGATGTATTCCGTCAATCCTATATGGTAAGGCTCTCACACCGCGTTGCAGTATCCTAAAATAGGACTGACAACCCTATTGTAGGCCGTCTCCTTATCAGATCTGTTACATTTTCTAAGTATCCCGCTAATAAAACGCAGTCTTTGGTTAGTCTTATCCACACCATTTTCTGTGTGTTCCTTCCAATTTAAGTTGTTCGTAATCGTGATTCCTAGGCATTTAGTTGAATTTACAGCTTTTAGATTTGAATGATTCATAGTGTAACTGAAGTTTAACGGATTCCTTTTAGCACTCATGTGGATGACATCACACTTTCCGTTATTTAGGGTCAGTGATCAATTTTCGCATTGTTTCTAAATGGTTCTGCAATTTGTTTTGATCTGCTGAAGACTTTATTAGTCAATAAACGACAGCGTCATCTCCAAACAACCTAAGACGGCTGCTCATATCGTCTCTCAGGTCGTTTATATAGATAAGGAACAACAAAGGGCCTATAACGTTACCTTGCGGAACGCCAGATATCACTTCTGTTTTACTCGATGAAGTTACGTTAAGAACATAATGTTCAGTTCAGCAGTTCCCGAGGAGCAAGGTCTCACGGCACGAATGCGAGATGCTGTAGAAGTGATGGTGGAAGAGATGTTGGCCAGGATATGGAGAGAAATTGAGTATCAACCACACGCTCTAGGGGCAATAAACGGAGTGCATATGGAAGTACATCTATAAGAAACAGAAACGAAACCAGGCTAAATAATTAATTAGTCCCATCCCCCATAAAACTCACAAAAAGAATAACACACTACACATACAAAGCCCACACACACACACACACACACACACACGACAAATGTACAAGTATCACACTACAATTACACAACATTAACAAACGATGAAAAATAAACCCACAGTGACACTTGGCAACAATACACACTATAAGCACACACAGAGAAAAGTGCAAGTTAAGCGTTGTAATAAATGTGAGCGAGAAAACGCCAAAAACTGGTCATCTGGAGTATGGGAGCCGTGTGTAAACAAATGTCCACACATGAACTAACAGCAATGGCAATCGTAACACCAAACGATAATTTAGCGTCACGAAACTTGTGGTGCAAAACTTGTTTCTAATCTGAGAAACGTAACTTATTAACATACTTGTAACTACTACAGAACGTATTTATTATAAGTATAAAAACACATACAGATTACAGTAACTGGCTGTAATTTAGCTGCTAAGACAGAACGTACCTCCACGAACGAAACAACTTTGAGTTACGCTGCCATCTGCAACAAACCGCACACCTCTAGCTAGCATAGTTCCTTAGAAATAATTTTTTGTAATCAGGGGCAGCCTTCATGCTCAACTTGTACTTCAGTGGCGACGTAATTCTGTGCACTACTCTCCGCAGTTCTTAAGTTATGTTTCCTTCGGCTATATTTTACGGCAATTCGTGGCCGCAACTATTGCTGTCAACGTAGTTGCAATCTGACTGCAATACTAAAAATATGTGCAGGCTTTGTAGTTGACGGAGAAGAGAGCTGCAGTTAGTTGCAGAGGTGTCACCGGCATTGCGCACCAAGGCTGAAGAATGTTTCATATGGCTGGACCATATCTGTAGGGTGTACCTGAAGAAATGGTCAACATTCAGGGATATGAAAGAAACGATTATTCGACGCAAATATGTTCTAAGGCACATATGCCCCATTCCGAAGGGTTGCCGACAGAGAATACATTTCATGTATACTGTTATTTATTTCCTGTACTATTCGTAAAGACTGTCAGGTTTACACATGTATGCACGCGTTAGTCGAGTACAGTATTATTACAGCCGGTAGTTGGTGCGCTTCGGTCGGTTTATCGTGACTTAGCGCGTAATCAAGGTTGATAGTACTCCGTGTATGCACCACTGACCCTACAGTATTGACAACGAAATGCGTTTTTCGTCGTCATCAAGTGTTTCGATAACGGCCAAGTGTGATAATATCGTAGTTGTGTAGTACAATAATCAGAAAACATTAAAATATGAGTTTCACAAAGAATAAATTCAAAAATACGTAATTTTATCACATTTACCTCTAAGCATTATCGTACGTCACAGTACAGCTGTTGAGCAGTTCACAGTAAATGTTCGAATACCCTAGCGTCAACTTCAGTGCATTTGTGCACTCTTGGGAGTACATGTGTTGCTTCCCTGAGTGCTTCTACAAAGCAACCAAGCAATTCATTTCTCTTATTCACCTTGCGTTTGTACACGTGAGGCCCCATCCAACCCAATAAACAAAACTATTAATGGCGTAAGGACAGGCGATCTTGGTGGCCAGTTAACTGTATTAATATGGCCAATCCAGCGTTTAGGGTGAGTGCGGCTGAGATGTTTTCTCAAAAGTCTGGCAGTACACTGCAGTGTCCATGGCCAAAGGAACGTCCTCAAGGTGTCCAACAAACGAATTTTCAAAATAAATAAAAAATGCAAGTAAATTTGTCTCGTCATTCGCTCTTCCAAAATGACTGGACGTGTCAACTTGTTACCGATCGTTCCGCACCAAATATTCATCGAAAAACGAAGTATGAAAATGCTCTCCACTGTGGAGCATGGCTTTTCGTGCAACCATCGGTGATTAAAACGTGTGTTGTTGATTCCATTCCGAATAAAGGTGGCTTCATCAGTGAGTAGTATTAATGGAACCTAATGGCGATTATCATTTAACCAGTGACAAAATTAGACACTACACGTTTTCCGCATGTAATCTTGGACATGCGCCTGTTTCCAGGACATTCATATGTGCAGAAAGTTGTGTGCTGGACTACGCTGCACTATTTCAATAATGTGTTGCTGGACCTGCACAGATTGTTCAACTACACGTGCAGGAGAAAAAATGAGAACTTTCAAGGATACCTGTTTCACGCAGTATGCTGAAAAGTCTGGAACCACTCTACGATCAGGAATTAAACGTGTGGGAAATCGCCATAAAAATGCACCATATCTGCATTAATTAGATGTGTGGCACTTGGAGAGCGCGTGTTTAAACAGCGTTAACTGCTACTCCTCTCAGATATACTCTCACTCCTTCGCTCTGCTTCAGTCATAACACATACTCCTCTCAGATATATTCTCACTCCTTCGCTCTGCTTCAGTCACAACACACTATGGACAACTGCACGTTCAACAAATTAGTTCAATGGCGAGAGTACTGACCATTCCTCCTGGGACACGCTTTATATCTGTCCTTGTCTGTAATTGCTTCCCTCTCAACCTCAGCCTTACTTCTTGTTTCTCACGCCGACAGGGCTACTGTGCCAAGTCATGTAATATGAGCAGCGAAACATTATTTCGCTTCATTTCGAAAGACTTGGAACCACGTAGAGGCATTAGATTTGTGTGATGTCTACAGAAATGTAGAATTGTGTAAATAAAAGAAGTATTATTTTCATAAATGTGATGCGCACATCTATGAGCAGAGCTATGAGAGACAGAAAAGACCGAAAACTGAAAAAGGCTATTCTCGTTGCTACCACCGTTTTAGGAGATCTGCAGCAGTGAGCCATAATTGTACTCTACGTAAGTCTTAAGACATCTAAAACATCTAAATTTTCTAAAGCTTCAGCACGAGTATATATACATTCCTCTCCGCCGTCCCCCCCCCCCCCCCCCCCCAATAACTCTGGCGCAGAAGTACCCAGCGGCACACTCAAAACTTTGTTGTTTCAAATTACTTTAACAAATTCCTTGAGTCCTTACACCAAAGTGCTACAAACTTCTAGTATCCAGAGGTACGTCGATGAGAAGTACACTTCCAAGTGGTACATCGAGCTTGTTTATGAATTATCAGGACCTAAGAAATGAAGGGCGATTGGTAATATGTTTGTAAAAGGTATACAATCTTTCATAAAGGTATTGATGGTGCCAATTCGCAGATGAATTGCTGTTACACGGTATACGGTATTCAGAATTGTGTTTGAATATACCGGAAAAGACACCTACTCAGTTCATGAGTGAAAGCTTTGGAAGTAGTACACTTAGCCGAAAACGAACTCATTCACAAAGCCTCGTTTCTTTTTATCGTGCTAACTTTCTTCCTTGTGAAATGCAAATGCAGGAGACTGGCATCACTTCCACTATCTCGCTTTTTCCCGTTTCGCACGCTCGGTAATGTACTGCAGCAAACAATTGCCGAGCAACAGTGGCAGTCATACATGTGGGTGCAATTCATGTAATCAGCAGTGTTGCTGGACAACATTGCTGGGCAATACACGGTGCCCCAAGAGGAATGATCAGTATTCAAGGATATGACGGGAACGATTATTCGAAGCAAAAAGGTTTAGTAAACAGACTCCAGAATGCATACTTTAAAAGCTATGGGCACTGTCTCTGACTTTCAGTAACGACGCTATTCCCGTGGTTCTCTCTACTGATTTATTTCCTCCTCATAAGTGTTAGCTTTGCAGGTACCCTTTACACCATAAGAAACGATTAGTGACAGCATCCACTTTAACGATCTCATACTGCCACTGGAAAAAATAACTGACAAGAAAGGTGCTACTGAACTAACGTAAATGTGATTGCTTCATAGCCTATTGAACTGAGTGCGCCCATGTCCTTTTAGCAAGTGGATTTGCAAACATAATCACTGACGCGGAGGGGCACACATCTTGTCAAAGAGTGTAGCACAGTAGTACAGGCCTCGGTAGGAGGAGCGAAAGACCTGAGCACACAACAAGAGGGCGGAAATGTCGGCAGATGGCCGCGGTGGGGTGCCCTTTGTGAGAAGAGCGACAAAGGCCCTTCTGGGGGATGAGAATGCCGCTGGGAGGTAAGAGAGAGAGCGATACGAAGAGAAATTCCAAGGTTCGACAATTTCGTTTTTGTATCAGTGCTGACACATACTTCGTCAGTGGTATCGAGCTAGACATGCACGTCCACGGTCAAACCTTCGAGGTAACACGAATTATGCACGTAATCTTTGAGAATCATGTTTTATCCCACGCGAAAGACCAGAAACTTTTGCATGACTTATTCTAGCAAAAATAGAACGAACAAAGCAAACCATAGTCTTCAACAATGGTTACTGCAGTGCTACGCACAGTATTGTTTGATTGTTATGGAATGTCGTGACGGGGCCCAAAATGGTAACGATGCGAAATCCGTTGACCTTAATACACTATGTACAAAATTTGGCAGCTGAACGCTTTGAAAAATATTGGCAGTTTATATGAAGCATTAAGTTATAATCTTTATTTCGAAAAAATAAAACTGAGACGCCCCACTTATCCCACAAGACAGGACAGGGTAGGTAGTTTAAATTGTGGAAAGGGGCTGTCAGTTACACTCAAACGTACAACTTTATTATTTGATCAAACATTACAAGAGCCCAAAAAGATTTTTTTAAACATACAGCTTTAATCATTAGGACTTAATTACCACCTGAAAGCCACTTTAATTTAAAAACGGCTGAAGGCCAATAACTTGAAATGCAAGCATAATCAGAAATTTTAAAGGCAAGCCATATCTTAAAACAGGTCCTTAGTTAGGCTGAAGTAAACAACTTAAATTCAAATCGGCTGAAGGCCTAACACTTCAAACTCCATAACATTATTTTTTTTTAAATACCAAAGGCCATACGAGAAACATTTTTTTAATTTAGGCTGAAGGCCTTAAGAGAAAACAATTTTAATTAACAAAATCGGCTAAAAGCCATACATGTACAAACAACAAAAACAAATTTTAAAAAATAGGGCAGTACCCCCAAGGGCGTTCAGATGTTAGAGGGTCGGCCTAGAATTCAAACACTAATGCTCGATTAGGTGAGACAGACAATTCACAATCCGACGACAACCCAACCGACCGACAGTCAATGGACCCACCAACAAGATAACTTCCACTTCACCCGACCAGGGCACAACAAGGAGTTCAACCAAAGAACGTAGAAGATGTTGATGCCTACAACCAATCATCCATGTAGCTGTCAAACTACACACCATGCTGGACAGCAACAACATGATGAGGAAATTACACTGCCTGAAATTTACGTCAATGGCCAGGGCAGGTAACCGGAACGTTAACAGCCGCAAGGCAGAAGACTCCGCGGGTGCACTTCAATTCAAATAATCAAATGCAGTGAAACTCCAGCAGAGGATGGCTAGAATTGTTGTGGTTGGCAGGAGAGCCAACACCGTGTTTCTAGAGGAGGCCGAAATGCACGCGTCTCAGCTCACGCAGGCTGGCGTGAGGTCTGGAACATGACAAGGGAATTAGAATTGAGAAAAACGGACGTAGCTGGTGGAGTACTTAACTTTAATCCATTAATGACTAACCTCGCTCTTGACGGTACATGATTTACTATATCAATAGAAACTGACCATGGCGCCTTGTTAGGTCGTAGCAAATAACGTAGCTGAAGGCTATGCTAACTATCGTCTCGGCAAATGAAAGCGTAGAAGTCAGTGAACCATCGCTACAAAGTCGGCTGTACAACTGGGACGAGTACTAGGAAGTCTCTCTAGACCTGCCGTGAGGCGGCGCTCGGTCTGCAATCACTGATAGTGGCGACACGCGGGTCCGACGTATACTACCGGACCGCGGCCGATTTAAAGGCTACCACCTAGCAAGTGTGGTGTCTGGCGGTGACACCACAAGAATTTTCCAACTTGAAAGCCACGTTATTGCTCGCGGGAATGTCGTAACAGCCGACAACGAACTCCAAACGGCACCATGTGAACAGCTTTGACTTGCTGGTAGGTTAAATCAAAACTCATCTTTCGTGTCCGGGATCAGTGAGCCATAGACGTCGTAGCACTGGGAACAGCGCCACACTCTCCAACATCTCGTAGAGACCGCCAGCGGACCCGGCCAAACAACGTCCCGCGGAGAATTCCCCGTGCTCCACGCCAACCGTCCGACCGCCCAGACCCGGAAACGGTGAAAGGAGCAAATCTACATCGGCCGATGAGACGACAAACCGAACGATCAACCAACGGTGGTCCCGCTCCAATCTCCCTCCGTCAGACAGCTCGTGGGTGTCGCCAGCGGTCGACGAGCACTGGCTGTCCGCGCCGACCCGGAAATACTATCGGTCGCTCCGGAGATGGTACGACAGTGCACTTATCGATACGCGCTGCTGATGCCGCTCACAGGCAAGTAAGGCAGGAAGTTCGTGACGCCAGTAAATGGAATAAGAAAACGACGGGGCAGTACCGTACTAAAAAATGACAAACAATAAATAGGATAAACGCGAGCGATACACGGCTCAGAAACTTTTTTTCCGGAATGAAAACTAAAACTATTTTTAATAAAAGGAATAAATTTCGACGTGATATCAAAAATGAGCTTCAGCTGCTTTTCATTGTGTCGTGATCGATCCTCAGATGCGCCTAATTTATTCAGCGTGAAACAACTTTACCTACAAACTTTCAGTGGTGGACCAAACAAGAAGAAAATACCCGGTAAACATGGTCTCTAAAACGCATACCTTAAGAGCGATGACATCTCGTTCACTTTCGCTACAGTTAGACACATCTCATCTACTGAATAAGTGCTCTTGCATCTTAGCCCATGTTTACTGCATATTTTTTATTGTTTTGGCCAATGATAGCTCCTCTCCAATTCTGGAAAGTAAAGAGCTTGCAGTAGAAGAGATTACCTTCACAATATCGAAGATAAAGAATTGTTCATAGCCCTTAAGGCATGCATTTTAGAGACCATGTTTAGTAGTCCTGTTTTGCTTCGAATGATCGTTCCTGTCATATGCCAGAATATTGACGATTCCTTCTGGGAGACCCTGTATACTTTACACTGATAAGTCGAAATATCGCGACTATCCTCATAAAGCTGTGACTCCACAATTGCCACGGAACACTCCAGAAATTCTGGCTCGCACGGATTCGAAAAGTCCTTGGTAAGTTTCCGTAGGTATGTGGCACCAGAACATGTAATTCCCGCAAAGAACGTTTCTTCCGCGGCGCGGACGTGGAGCGTTATATTGTCCCAGGTGTGATCCATTGAGTTCAGATGACGTGAATATGGTGACTAAGACATCAACGTGAGTCCACTATCATGCTCCTCAATCCAGTGTAGCATTTCTATCGCCTTGTGACACGGATAGTTATCCTGCTGGAAGATTCCATCGCAGTCGGGAGGAGACACTATGCGCGAAGAGATGCAGGTGGCGTGCGTAATACACTCCTGGAAATTGAAATAAGAACACCGTGAATTCATTGTTCCAGGAAGGGGAAACTTTATTGACACATTACTGGGGTCAGATACATCACATGACCACACTGACAGAACCACAGGCACATAGACACAGGCAACAGAGCATGCACAATGTCGGCACTAGTACAGTGTATATCCACCTTTCGCAGCAATGCAGGCTGCTATTCTCCCATGGAGACGATCGTAGAGATGCTGGATGTAGTCCTGTGGAACGGCTTGCCATGCCATTTCCACCTGGCGCCTCAGTTGGACCAGCGTTCGTGCTGGACGTGCAGACCATGTGAGACGACGCTTCGTCCAGTCCCAAACATGCTCAATGGGGGACAGATCCAGAGATCTTGCTGGCCAGGGTAGTTGACTTACACCTTCTAGAGCACGTTGGGTGGCACGGGATACATGCGGACGTGCATTGTCCTGTTGGAACAGCAAGTTCCCTTGCCGGTCTAGGAATGGTAGAACGATGGGTTCGATGACTGTTTGGATGTACCGTGCACTATTCAGTGTCCCCTCGACGATCACCAGAGGTGTACGGCCAGTGTAGGAGATCGCTCCCCACACCATGATGCCGGGTGTTGGCCCTGTGTGCCTCGGTCGTATGCAGTCCTGATTGTGGCGCTCACCTGCACGGCGCCAAACACGCATACGACCATCATTGGCACCAAGGCAGAAGCGACTCTCATCGCTGAAGACGACACGTCTCCATTCGTCCCTCCATTCGCGCCTGTCGCGACACCACTGGAGGCGGGCTGCACGATGTTGGGGCGTGAGCGAAGACGGCCTAACGGTGTGCGGGACCGTAGCCCAGCTTCATGGAGACGGTTGCAAATGGTCCTCGCCGATACCCCAGGAGCAACAGTGTCCCTAATTTGCTGGGAAGTGGCGGTGCGGTCCCCTACGGCACTGCATAGGATCCTACGATCTTGGCGTGCATCCGTGCGTCGCTGCAGTCCGGTCCCAGGTCGACGGGCACGTGCACCTTCCGCCGACCACTGGCGACAACATCGATGTATTGTGGAGACCTCACGCCCCACGTGTTGAGCAATTCGGCGGTACGTCCACCCGGCCTCCCGCATGCCCACTATACGCCCTCGCTCAAAGTCCGTCAACTGCACATACGGTTCACGTCCACGCTGTCGCGGCATGCTACCAGTGTTAAAGACTGCGATGGAGCTCCGTATGCCACGGCAACCTGGCTGACACTGACGGCGGCGGTGCATAAATCCTGTGCAGCTAGCGCCATTCGACGGCCAACACCGCGGTTCCTGGTGTGTCCGCTGTGCCGTGCGTGTGATCATTGCTTGTACAGCCGTCTCGCAGTGTCCGGAGCAAGTATGGTGGGTCTGGCACACCGGTGTCAAAGTGTTCTTTTTTCCATTTCCAGGAGTGTATTTCGAAGCTCTCATCACTTCATTCGCTCCATCATCAGGCACAGGCCCTTACTATAAAATGACAGCAGGACGGGAATTAACAAACTTTGCACACGGAATGGTCGTTGGAGCTAGACATATGGAACATTTCATTTCGGAAACCTTTTGGTAATTCAATATATACAGCTTCAAGATTGGACCGAGAATATCTAATTTCAGGAATTACCTTTCTCGACGGACAACGCAGGGGCTGACGACCTTCACTTAACGACCGAGAGCAGCTGCCCTTGCGTAAAGTTGTCAGTGCTAACAGACAAGCAACACTGCCCAAAATAGCCGCATAAATCAATGTAGAACGTACGACGAACGTATCCATTAGGAGAGTGTGGTGAAATTTGGCGTTAATGGACTGAGACAGCAGATGATCGACTCGAGTGTCTTTGATAACAGCACAACGTCGCTTACATGAACCGATCATATACCGGAAATTGTTACGTTCGGCTGCCTGAGGAGACCATTTACAGCTGTTCATGTTTCCAAAAAACGATGTCATGTCAGTGGGCGACAGTTGTTCGCGACTGGTTTGAATAACATTCCGGACAATTCGATAGATGATTTGCCACCTAGATCACCCGGAATGAATACCATCGAATATGTATCGGACATAATAGATAAATCAGTTTGTGCACAACATCGTGCACCGGCAACACTTCCAAAAATTTGGGCAGCTACAGAGGCAAAATGGCTCGATTTCTTTTCAACGACTTGTTGAATCGATGCCACGTCGAGTTATTGAACTACGCCGGAAAAAGGAGGTCCCACACGTTATTAGGAAGTATCTCATGACTTTTCTCATCTCACTGTATATATCTGCATAATCATACACCACCATCATGTATAACTTCAACTTGAACACTGACTATCGCGGACAGTAATATACAAAATCTGTTTGTCCATGTCGCAGAAAGCCACGCTCTTTTCCCAGGCGGTCATAGCTCGGTTTCTATTGATCACAGACATAAACGGTCAAGTGTTTCGGATAGCCCTTGGCTAGCGGCCACTTACGTACCTGTTGGAAGAACGGACATACTGTAGCTACCACACAGTACAATGTCAAAATTTAAACATTATCCACCACTCCAGCCAAGGCAAATTGAGAAAATCAATTGGTTCTCTTGCATTAGGCGTGGTCTAGAGTGAACCTTAGACAGCTTGTAGAAGCACCATTTGTGCATGGGTGATTCCTGAGAAAACTCCGAAAAACTACGATTTTTTGGGTACCAGAAGTAGCAATTGTGGTGATGGTTACTTCTAAATTTTCTGGTCATGGCAAATCGTGGACATTTTACCATATGTTCTCGGGAAACCTTGAACCTTTTTTTCGATTTCTTATCCGTTAATGAGGTCCAGAGTTTCGAAGTTACCATGTTTATGCACATAATATCTTATCTGAATCGCAAATGTTGTTTTGACTTAGTTAAGTCATCATGGGAGTTGTGAAGTCGTCACAAGCTTTCTATGGTAATCAAGCTATGTTCTTAATCGCCATTTTTTCACAAATGGAACTTTATGACCCGCTGCCTCTTTATAATGGACGCTTCACACCTATATAGGTTGTCTTGATCTGGAAATCACCCGATAATGACACCCGGTGGCGTAAGCAAATTACGAAAAGATTGTTCTCTTGCGATATTATTTGTACTAGCAAATCAAACATCACAGATTTTGGTATAGTGTAGATGTAGACTACAGATGTTGTGCGTTTTTACGTATAGTCGTGTAAAATGAACTTACGTTCGATGGGAGACGAATTTTTATTAACCTTATATTACGCATACTTATTTGTTGTCTATATATGTCAAAGTATGTAGATCCGTGGAAGAACATAAATAAATTATCAAAACTTAACTTACGTTTTGCGTATACACCACACCGTGCTGTAAAAGGGAAAATAATGGAACCTGCTGAAAAATACTGCTTTCGGAACCAAACGACGCGAATATGCTCCTTTTTAACAGAGTGCGACAGGAAAATGGGGAACCAGCTGCTTCAATCGCCATTCCTCCTTCACGACTAAAAATTTTGTCATGCAAACCTAGTCGAACTACAAGAGTGTAGCAGAGAGACAGCGACGGTGGAAGACACAGGAGACAGTGCCAGCGGGAGAGAATGTCGACAGGGTGATGGGAGGAAGAAATTGGCAATGAAATAGAAAGAGAGATAGAGAGAAATAGTCGCAGTGCAAGCAAAGAAAGAAAGAGAGAGAGGGGGGGGGGGAGAGACAGTGCCAATGAGAGAGAGAGAGAGAGTGGATACCGTAAATAGGCTTAGGAAGTCGCAGCGAACATTGCAGTTTTTGAACTGCAGCAGCAGGTGTGTAGTTGACGCGTTTCGCATCGTAGCGGAATTTCACGGACACCACCAGTGAAATTGGTGAATTAATGGTTTCGCTCCGTCGCTTTCTGCACCTCCACCTTTCTCGCCGCCGCTGCGCCTGTCTCATCTCTGCCACGCCAGCACTTCCGAGAAAGCCTTACCTCGCCAACTTGGTACTTGCGACACAAGCGCCGAGAGATCCAAATTTATAAGGCAGCCGTCTCATCAGTTACTACTAGGTAGGGGCGTGCAGTCTCCCGCGCATTAGCGCGTACCTGTGGGGAGCCGGCAGCAGAATACATTCCGGCAAATTACTGCCGCTGCGCGATTCTCATCCGCCGTTACCGGCTGCAGTGTGGCTGGCGGCGAGACACTTGGGTAGTGGGCTAGATGGCTGGCTGAGGCAGAGAGGAGAGGACGGGGGGGGGGGGGGGGAGGGGGGGGGTAGAGGGTTGGGAACTGGAGCAGCCACCCACTGTTACCCCAGTACTGCCAATATAACAACTTCCCACTAATCGCGGTAGTTGGCCGTGTTCGTAGCTGAAGAGAATGTTACAATTGCCGCGATAAAATAACAGGTTACCTAGTACCACGCCATTACCACCAAGGAACCTTCCCCAGTATAGTCTCCGGAAACAACGATGCCTTTATTTGGCAGTTCACTTAGTCAGTCCCCATTTCCATTCTGGGTCCGGCCGGAATGAGTAAGATTTTTATCTCACAAGAGGGCTACACGTAAGCGGTCCTCTTCCAGTTTCTTCATACTTCTGGGACTTGGAGGTCAGTGTGCGGATCTTAATTCCCTAAAGCTACAGACACAGTTTTCAAAAACACTCGACAAATTAGAGTTTGAAAACTTGAAGATTGCGAGCAACGTTAAGTACAAAGTACTCGCGAGTAAACAACTTCAATCGCTTCACCCGTGCCTCAGCGCGTAGCGTTTTAGTCTGACAAAGCGTAATCAAGAGGCCGCGGGTAAGATTTCCCCTAGAACCAGATGTTTTTATTTGAATCCATATATATTATGAAACTGATATATCGACGTCAAACGTTTTGTAATCAAAACAGCATTTTCATTTTTAATAACTAATCGTAAGAAGAAATGAGTTTTCACTATAAATTAAATATTTTTGCAACACATTTGTCTTTTTAATATTATGCTTGTCTTTTCATAATCGCTATAAATAACAGAGTACGGTATTTTAATTTATATTTCATGTTCAGCTTTTCTGTTCCATACTGTAATTCATTATGAATACTTCCATTTTCATATGGTTAGTAATTGATAACGAAAATGTTACTTTGATTTAAAAATTATCCTTCATGCCACTTAATTGTTAGTTTATTAACAGAAATAGAATTCAAATAAAAGTAAAACACCTGCTTCAATCGAGAATTGAACCAGTCGCTAATTTTTTAAAAAGTATATTTAATCATTTCATTTTGCGTACTGTATCCATACAAATCATATTTTTATAATAACACAAGAGGAAAAAAATGCAGTCGTAGCGACAGTTGATTTTATTTAGTGAACTAATATGTTTTGCACTTAATAGCATTCGGCAAAATTCAAAGACGATTATTTCGAGTGTTTAGACGAAATGAAACTTTTCACGCTCGCCGATAAAGTGTTGTGCCTCAGCCTTCGTAGTAACAAATTCAGTTCATGAAACTGAAGGTCTATTACCGGTAATAAAGTAAATCTACTAAACTGTCAGAGTAAAATATTTGCGACATTATTGCATATAGTAAAACTTGGTATTCGACAACGAATCCTACTCGAAAGACTGATTATTTTGATATGCTTTTTACGCCTGTAACTTTTCGTCTGTCACTGTTAGGAGAAAGCTGTGTTGCCTTATTTACCATATCATGAGAAGTTAGCGTATTGTACCGAGGAAGCTTAGCTAACCGTGACTCGATGCTATGGTTAAGAAGAAACGAACATTTCCTTTCACTTACTAGAGTGATGCTACCGCGGGCGAAAACGTAGTGGTAACTGAAAGGAAGGGCAAGAAGAGGAGGTTGGAAGCTCTTTTGTTAACGATAACTGGATAAGTAACACATTACAGATCAAGAGGCCTAAGTTCGATGTACAGTCGGCCATAAGATTTTCTTTTTGTCACGTATCGCTTCTTTCACATCTGGAAATAATTTGTTATTGTCCAAGATATGAAATTACACCGTGGTCCGGAGCGCACTTTAAACTGTGGGTCTCCCTAAAACTGGATAGGTAAATCAATTTATGAAACTACTTTCTCATTCTGGACAGTTTTACTTAACACAATTAGTTGGACAGTTTTACTTAACACTGTTATTAACACACACAATCGAGAATGTGTACAACATCAAACGTACGTTGAGTATGGAACATAGGGAATTTCCTTCACAGGTTAGACTACAGTATCAGCTAATTAAGTAATTCATTTTATATGAACATGACGTATAGCGCATCAGTTTACACGCTTCCTACATACAGTTTCTTTCTATGTATGGCTACATATTGGAAACCTACAGTTTATTAAATTTTAACTTAACAACGATTTTCTTGTGGCAGGTATATTTCTTGTCTTCTGCGTGTGCTACTAGTTCCACAAGAAACTACTTCAATTTGGTTTTGAAATTTGCATTATTATCTACCCCGCATTTGGTGTTATTGGCCCCTCCCGCCGAAGGTTCGAGTCCTCCCTCGGGCATGGTTGTATGTGTTGTTCTTAGCATAGGATAGTTTAAGTAGTGTGTAAGTCTAGTGACCGATGACCTCTGCAATTTGGTCCGTTAAGAACTCACACACATTTGAACATTTTTTGGTGTTATTGGGCAAACCAAGAAAGATTGTTATTGCAGGACAATGAGAATCTTTCTGAGGCGCTGACTGCATTAGTAATGAGCAGTGTTTCTTTTTTAATTGTAAATTATAGATTTCAGCGATCAGTCGTCGTTTTTAAATTTTATTGGCAGATTTAGATTTCAGCTAGAAGCTAGCCACTCTCAATGCCCTATTATTTTTGCTCAATGCATGTAATGCCTGTTGGTCGGGTTTCATCCACAGTTCATATTCAATGAACTTCCTGTACACCGTGGATGTGACAAGCCAGTTGGTTCATATTTCCATCCGATGTAAAATTATTCGCTTTCATGAACTAGTGCGATTATGAAATTAGAGGTTGTCTCCAGAAGTTCCCGAAGTATATAAATTTACATTATTACGTCTTAGCTGAATCTTATTTTTTTTTGGGGGGGGGGGGGCTGTGATTCCGATTAAGTCTCCTCCACTATCAAATTTCGTCCCTACAACTTGATTTCGATCTTGGAGGAAAGCAACACGTCATGCGGCGTGGTGAGTGCGGGGGATGGGGAAAAACTGTCGTTCGGTTTTTAGTAAAAAAATGCCTGAGTAGCCCAGTCCGTACACGGTTGTGCATTGTCCTGGTGGAGTACCCAGTCGCTCGTACACCACTTCTGCGGCAGTTTTCTCCTTATGACATCTTTCGAACGTCTTAGAACATCTCGGTAGCACTCTTCGTTGTGCGTTTGTCTAGGAGGGACTAGCTCTGTGCGAACAGTCCCGTCATTGTAAGTAAACAGATCAACAAAGACACAAAGGTCAAGGAGGACGACTCCTCTGTCGCGAAAAAATGCTGCTTGGTTTCAGGACTTCGGCCATAAATACAACTTACATCATCAGTGAAAACCTTTGACAAAAAGTCTGGATCGCTTTGAAGGATATCTCGCGCGATTTCACTTCCGATCGCTAATAAGCAGTCGTAGCACATACTTTGCCGCAATCCTTCTCTTGTTCTATTCTTGACATGTCCCGTACCTTATTCCCAAGGTCCTGCAGAGCTAGTGGGTCTGTCTGCGATCTCTCTTCACATCTTCTGACTGGTGCAAGTTGATGACCGACTGGAATGGTCATCATACTCGATGGTCGCCCGTTTTTAAACGCGTTTACCAGCCTTAGTCCGCTTCGGTATCTGAGTAGTCAGCACTGCTGACTACAATGTGAGCCGGGTTCGAATCCCGGCACTGCGAACGAGTTTTACCGGGTGGGAGGACTGGTATGGGGTGCACTCAGCATCGTGAGGCCACCTGAGGAGGCGGTTCCAATGTCACGAAACCCGACAATGGGCTTGAGAGCGGTTAGTTAGTTAGTTAGTTGGTTGCGTGTTCCATTGATCAATCCTACGGTACGATAGCCGTTACGATGTGGAACGTGTCAACTGCACAAGAAATGTACATATGAAACAAAATTGTTTAATATGTATATATTACAATATAGAGTTAAAGATTAATATTTCTGTTATTTACCCCATTCCCTTAAATGGCACCAAATGCATATACTGTATTTATAAATTTATTTATTTCCATTCAAGAATTCATCTATGGTATAGAAGGAGCAAGGAGCTATGATTTCAATTTATTTTTTAAGCTATTACTGCTGTCTGTCAGACGCCTTATTTCATCTCGTAATTTGTTGAAAATTTTTATAGCAGCATATTTTACCTCTTTCTGTGTCAAAGATAGGTTGAGCAAAGGATAGTGTAAGCCTTCATTTTCCTGGTATTATAATCATGAATGTCACTTTTGTTTTTAAACTGGTCCATGTTGTTGAGAAAAAATTTCATTATTGAGTAGATGTATTTTGAAGCTGTTGTAAGAATTCCCAATCTGATAAAAAGATGCCTGCAAGATGTGCGACACATTATTCTAACCACTTTCTTTTGAGCAGTGAATACTTTTTGTCTAAATATTGAGTTACCCCAAAATATTATTCCGTATGACATCAGAGAGTGAAAGTATTCAAAGTATGTTAGCTTACTAATTTATATATCCTCAAAATTGGCAATTGTTCTGATCGCAGAAGTTGCTGAACCTAGTCGCTTTAGGAGATCCAAAATATGAATTTTCCAATTAAGATTCTCATGTATATGTACACCCAAAAACTTAGTGTGCTCTACCCTGTCTACTGACTTCTGTTGATGTGTTATATTTATTGAAGGAACTGTACTTTTTCCAGCAGAAAATTGGATGTACTTTGGTTTTTTATTTAAGTTTAGAGCAAGCCCATTTGCACAAAACCAAATAATGACTTTTCCAAAGACCTTATTTTTATTATTTTCAATTGGACTTTCTTTTACTGGATTAATAATGATGCTTGTATCATCAGCAAACAGTGTCAGTTCAGCTTCCTGTTTCAGATAGGATTTCGACCACACATCCTTTCATATCGCATTGTTTGACGCCATTGGTAGAGGATGACAAGGCGGTCGCGCTGGCCCAAATGGCCTGTCTAGGGCCAGAACGCAGAATGCGAAATATACTAGTCGTAAGCCTGTACCTGACCTAAAGCCAAGTCTGCCAAAGATTGGCTTGGTGCGTATCTGCGGCTATTTCTCCAAGTTTAAAACTACACACTGTACAACCAAGCCCCCGTGGCAGACCAGCCATCGCCAAGCTGCAACCCAACAGAAACACAACACAGCACAGCACAGTGAGTGAGAAAAGTCATGGAGCAGCAATATGCAGATATACACCTGGCGGTAATATCGCGTACACACGGTGTAATAGGGCGGTATGTTGTGTGGGAGTCAGCACCGACACAAACAAGGAAGGTGAGAGGTTGCGATGGCCTGTTTGCGGGAATCGAAAATCATCTACACAAAACAATTTTAAATTAATAGAAAACTTTATTTCTGTTAAGGAAAGAATTGATACTTAACTTCTTGTGCTTCGTGTGCCTCCAACATCCTATTACATTGCCTACTACTCGCAGGACGCAGGCTAAGTAACGTCGTCCTATTACTCGGTACTGACGCTCTCGAAGTCTGCAACCAAAATGGGGCCGGCCAGGGACAGGCGGCTGCTTAAGTCAGCGTTGACAGCTGACGCTGAATTCTGTCTTCCTGGAGGTATAGTTCTGCCCACTCTTTGCTATGGGGCGCGGAATTCGAGAGCTCCACAGACTCTTTGAAGCCATGGACCCAAGTTGACAATAGGTCCCTGTGCAAACTGGTGGTGCCTCTAAGATGGTGTGGCCTGTGTTTACATGGAATGGACTGGGTTCTCTGGTCCAAATTATATGTGGCCATGATAGTGCAGCATGCCACCGTGCCACAGATGTTCTCGACTGGTTCAAGAGCGTCTGGACAGTTCGAGTGGTCGTTTCAACCACTCAAATCGCACAACAGGAATCCCATCGAACGTTTATGAAACATAATCGAGAGGTCACTTAGTACACAAAATCCTGCACCGGCAACAATTTCAGAACTATGGACGGCTATAGAGGCAGCGTGGCTCAGTACTTCTGCAGGGCACTTCCATAGATTTGTTGAGTAATGCCACGTCGAGATGCTGCACTACGGTGGGTAAAAGTCTATTCGACAGGAAATTACGCTGAAGCGCCAACGAAACTAGTATAGGCATGCGCATACAATCCAAAGATATGTTCAAATGGCTCTGAGAACTATGGGACTCAACTGCTGTGGTTATCAGTCCCCTAGAATTTAGAACTACTTAAACCTAACTAACCTAAAGACATCACACACATCCATGCCCGAGGCAGGATTCGAACCTGCGGCCGTAGCATTCGCACGGTCCCGGACTGCGCGCCTAGAACCGCGAGACCACCGCGGCCGGCCAAAGATATGTTAACAGACAGAATACGGCGCTGCGGTCGGCAACGACTATGTAAGACAAGCGTCTGACGCAGTTGTTAAATCGGTTACTGCTGCTACAGTGGTAAGTTATCAAGATTTTAGTGAGTTTGAACGTGTTATTACAGTTGCGTGCGAGCGATGGGGCACAGCGTCTCCGAGGTAGCGCTGAATTGGGGATTTTCCCGTATGACCATTACACGAGTGTACGGTAAATATCAGGAATTCGGTATAACATCAGATCTCCGACATCACTGCGGTCGGAAAAAGATCCTGCAAAACGCCATCAACGACGACTGAAGAAAATCGTTCAGCATAACAGAAGTGCAATCCTTCCACAAATTACTGCAGATTTCAATACTGGGCCATCAACACGTATCAGCGTGCGAACCATTCAACGAAATATCATCGATATGGGCTTTCGGAGCCGAAGATCCACTCGTGTACCCTTGATGACTGCACAACACAAAGCTTTACACCTCGCCTGGGCCCGTCAACACAGACATTGGACGGTTGATGACTGGAAGTATGTTGCCTGGTCGGACGAGTCTCGTCTCAAAATGAGTCGAGTGGGTGCACGTGTACGGGTATGGAGACAACCTCATTAACCCATGGACCCTGAATGTCAGCAGACTGTTCAAGCTGATGGAGGCTCTGTTATGGTGTGGTGCGTGTGCAGTTGGAGTGATATGGGACCCCTGATAGTGTATATACCACTCAGACAGACGGCACGTAAGGAAGCATCCTGTCTGATCACCTGCATCCATTCATGTCCATAATGCATTCGGACGGACTTGGGCAGTTCAAGAAGGATAACGCGGCACCCCACACGTCCAGAATTGTTACAGAGTGGCTCCAGGAACACTCTTCTAAGTTTAAACCCTTTCGCTGGCCACCAAACTCGCCAGACATGAACATTATTAAGCATATCTGGGATACCTTGCAGCGTGCTGTTCAGAAGAGATCTCCACCCCCTCGTACTCCTACGGATTTATGACCAACCCCGCGAGATTAATGGTGTCAGTTCCCTCCAGCACTACTTCAGACATTAGTCGAGTCCATGCCAGTTGCGGCACTTCACGTGTTCACGGGGGTGCTACACGATATTAGGCAGTTTCTTTGGCTCTTCAGTCACTAACAGCTATCCATGTAACTAACTCTTTTCGCAACCACTTCGCAGACGGATTCATGAAGTATGTGCAGGGAGTCACCTAGCGACGCTTCAGTCAACTCATAAGCATTCGTGCGAAAAATACAAGCAGCAGGTACTTTTGGATACTGTCTCGTATTTTGATCAGGCTACCGATGGTGTGTCAGGGGCCTTAATCGCGACCTTCAGCTAATGGGCAACATTCCAGGAGGCCCCTCCCGTAACAACGGCAGTAAGCGGCTTGTCAGCGCGGACCCGGGCAGATACAGCTCCGCGCGGCCCTCGTACGTCAATGTCTTCATTGTGCATGCAGCCTTCCCACTCACCAGGCGACGCCGGCTTAACAGGAGCCTTTGCCAACACACAATACCATGTCGCGGGCCACTGCCCGAGCTGGATCTTCGGATTCGGCGACCGTCTCGTTTAAAATGGAACGATTCCAGCGAGTTTCATCAGGTTTGTAGCTTCACTTCTCTCTCTCTCTCTCTCTCTCTCCTCCTCCTCCTCCTCCTCCCTTTCTTTGTGACGAACGATTCAGGACTAACACCGAAAAATAACTCGCTGTATCCAAGACTAGCATTCATTACAGGGAAGAGAAATTCATTTACAATTGGAATAGTCCGTATCAGAATGAAAGTACACTGCATGAGAAAAAGATTCCATTCCGGTCACAAAATTCCTTTAATGTGGTCATAGCGAGAACCAGAAGATGCCAATTCCTTTGAATATAATAGATATTCGAAAAATTAAAGGTTCAAATCACTCATGTTTCACACTGCAAAAAATCTTTGCTGGAAGATGGAGTGACCTGAAGAACGTACATTTTTTCCCCTCCAGCACAGACCTCTACTCTCCTAGTTTCGAACTGTATCAGAAGAGTTGTGTACTAATTACCACTCCTTTCACGGAAATAAAAAAAAAAAAATTCCATTTGAAACTTCTTGCCAGATTTTAAACTGTCTCGCTGTTGGGATGCAAACCCAAAACCTTGCATTTACGTCTAATGGTCTTACAGAACGAGCTTTCCAGGCCTCTAAGTGAAAGGGATGGTACCAGGTACCAGTCTTCCTCTAGTACATAGTTTTAATCTTCCAAAAACTTTCAAAACAGCGCACAGTCCACTGCACAGAGAAAGACTGGTCAAGAATGAATCGTTTTTCATTCCATACGTAACCATACAAGCAGAAGGTACAAAGGGAAAAACTGTCACATCATATCTAATCAAATTTCCATCTCTTCTTTCTTCCATTAAATACACTTTTAATTTTAATTTAAAATATGTCCACAACCTATTATGTATCTTATTTATTATCATTATTTAAGTTAGCAACAAGTTTAAACTGAATCGTGTGTATGCATTTGTACTTATTACACACATATACATAACTTGTTATTTTTTTATTTATCCTTTAAAAAATTTTAACAAAAGATTTACTAGTATTAAAACTGAATTTGTGTGATATAACACGTAAAACCACACAATGTGCGATCTGCTATATAATAACAGGCAGCAGGTCTTTGCCTGAGAAAAAAAAAATCCAGAAAATGCTGAGCGCTCCCTTCCCGGTAAATGAAATCGAATTTTGCGTTTCTTTGGAGCAGAGAAAGTTCGAATGTTCAGTACACGTCTCACTCACAGTAACAAATCTGCACACAAAATATATATCTGTATATGCGTCTCTGCCCCACAGGCGACACCCTTACCTGTACCAGCCTCGAATTCTGGGCCTGAAGGAAGGTTGTTGGTGAGCCTCTGTGTGAGGTCGAAGCCCTCCGATTTGACTTTAGTGGACTCTTTGTGACATATACGTAGGAGGAAGCCATACATTGGATAACTCTTATGGGAACGTACGCGCAACTAACGTTTCTCTTGCTGAGTCTGCCACCTAGGTTGGATGTACTTCTCCCTGACGCATGTGCACTTACTTGACGAACCGGCGATGAAATGCGTTCATATTATTTAGAGCTTCTCTATTTCTCTCCTATCTGCTAAGTGTTCCAGACAGACGAGTAATACCCAATCATCCTTCGTAGATGATCTACAGTTACTGAAAATTCTTTCAGTGAATCCCAGTGCCGCTTACCAGGATTGTTTTCATTTGGTCGCTCCACTTTAAATTGGTCCTGATGCGTGTTACCAGATGTTGATTGCGGTGAGTGCTTCTAAAGACTGTTTTGACAATCGTGTGACCATACAATAACGGAACTTTTCGCCTCCTTGTTTGCAGTAGCCTACGTTTAATTTGGTTAATTTTGAGAGTCGATTGTCAATCCCTGTACCAAATATGGAGCCACTATAGATATTCCTGCACTTTGCTATAATTTTCTACGTTTCAACTTTCCTGCACACAACAGTATTGTACGCGGTGCGCTATGTCATGACATTCGCTTTGATTTATCGATAGACCTAAAAACACGCAGAACTTCTTCGCCATATTGAGGTTCTTTCAAGGGACTTGACTAGCAGTTCGATTTATAGATTATAGAAGTTCGAATTAGCAAGAGTAGACTGTATAACAAAAAAAAAAAGATTATTACAGGACATATGTACAGTCACTTCGGTTGACCCAAATGTTGTCAAGTGACCACGAAAAGTGTTCTCATCAAACAAAATTGCTATCTTTCGAGAGAGCATATTTGCTCAGACGTTGTAAATCTTGGTGTGATTACATGTATTCCATGTAATTTTTTATTCTGTTGAAGACTGCCCTAGTGCAATCGAAACCGTAGCCAACTGACAAAATTTTGTGCAACCGAAGTGGATGTACATATGTCCTGTAATTAAATAGTGTACCTTTACTGGATCATAGCCAATGAAACGTTCAAAATTTAAAAAAAAATTATGTCACGATGAGAACTACATTGCCCTCATATAGCTTATGTGAGGCCATGTAGAGTGTATCTAAGACAGATTTAATATCTTCGAACTTGATTTAAATATTCAATGTAGTCTTACGGAAGAGACAGTGTTATGAAGTTACCAAATGATTTGTTACTTGTATTCAGACAGTGGTCGCTGCCGCCGTACAGGGTCAGACAGAAATATGGAAACACCAAAAACACAACATATTTGCTTGATTGATACATTGTAGGATAGCTGTTGACATTCCGATCAGCTTCCAGTTGCCCCTGAATGGATAAATATCGGTTCTGTCTAGTTTTAGAGGGAATCTTACACCATTCATCTTGCAAAATAATGACAAGTTCAGGTGACGGCCATGGAGATTGTAGTAGTGGTTCCTTATTTAGAGGGCCCGCACAACAGACAAGCAAGGTGGGCTGCCGATCTCCCTTCAAGAGATCAGATCGAAACATCGCCAGTGGATGTAAACAACAACAGGCTTTCCGCATAAACACCGAACTACTTCCTGAATAGCCATGTGACACAGATCCACCAATTGGTTCAAATGGCTCTGAGCTCTATGGGACTTAACATCTATGGTCATCAGTCCCCTAGAACCTAGAACTACTCAAACCTAACTAACCTAAAGACATCACACAATACCCAGTCATCACGAGGCAGAGAAAATCCCTGACCCCGCCGGGAATCGAACCCGGGAACCCGGGCCACCAATTGGAACTAATGTTACTACGTGTAGCACTCCGCCGAATCGGCGTTATAAGCACGCCAGCAGTCCGGCAGTATGTACCTGCACCTAGGACAGCTCTAGCCTTACGTACGCCGCCTCTAGCATGGTAGACACTCGCCATAGCCTTCAGTAGAAAGTTGTATCTTTGTAATTGTATAGAGTAGTATTTTGGTTATTATTTTCTTTCCAGTATCTTCTACAATTATCTGGTTTTTTCCACCACAAGAATTGTTGTGCTTCTTGTTGTTCTTGCGTTTGGAAATTAGTGCACGCCAGGAAGGAGTTCTAGTTATAATACAGTGTGTTCAAACTTGGTCATTACTTCTTTCCTTCGACCGTAGGACTCTACTGCGGTGGTGAGCGATCACGCAGTCTTAATAATATTGAGATCTGATGACTGTGGTGTCCAGGGAAGACGCGACATGCCAGCTGTGTGGACAGAGACCCTGTCGTTTCGGAACGCAGGATCACCATTGGGAAACAAACATTGTACCATGTAATGTACATGGTCAGCCAAAATAGTCACATAACCCTTGGCAGTAATGCGGCCTTGCAGAGTAACAGGGGGCCCGTGGAATACTACGATATGGGTGCCCAAATCATCTCCTAACCCCCGACATGTTTCACTCTTGGGACGTAAAGTCAGACAGAAGTTGGAAACAGTGCGAAATAAAATACACTACTGGCCATTATAAATTCTACAGACGTGAAATTTAACCGAGAGGAAGAAGACGCTGTGTTATGCAAATGATTAGCTTTTCAGAGCATTCACACAAGGTTGGCACCGGTGGCGACACCTACAACGTGCAGACATGAGGAAAGTTTCCAACCGATTTCTCATACACAAACAGCAGTTGACCGGCGTTGCCTGGTGAAACGTTGGTGTGATGCCTCGTGTAAGGAGAAATGCGTACCGTCACGTTTCCGACATTGATAAAGGTCGGATTATAGCCTAACGCGATTGCGGTTTATCGTATCGCGACATTGCTGCTCGCGTTGGGTCGAGATCCAATGACTGTTAACAGAATATAGAATCGGTGGGTTCTTGAGGGCCCCAGCGGCATCGTATCACTAGCAAAAATGGTTCAAATGGCTCTGAGCACTATGGGACTTAACATCTGTGGTCATCAGTCCCCTAGAACTTAGAACTACTTAAACCTAACTAACCTAAGGACATCACACACATCCATGCCCGAGGCAGGATTCGAACCTGCGACCGTAGCGGTCACGTGGTTCCAAACTGGAGCGCCTAGAACCGCACGGCCACACCGGCCGGCGTATCACTAGCAGTCGAGATGACAGGCATCTTATCCGCATGGCTCTGGCAGATCGTGCAGCCTCGTCTCGATCCATTAGTCAACAGATGGGGACGTTTGCAAGACAACACCCATCTGCACGAACAGTTCGACGACGTTTGCAGCAGCACGGACTATCAACGCTACATCAGAGACACGAGCGCCTGCGATGGTGTACTCGACGACGAACCTGGGTGCACGAATGGCAAAACGTCATTTTTTCGGATGAATCCAGGTTCTGTTTACAACATCATTATGGTCGCATTCGTCTTTGGCGACATCGCGGTGAACGCACATTGGAAGGGTGTATTCGTCGCGCCATACTGGCGTATTACCCTGCGCGATGGTATGGGGTGCCATTGGTTACACGTCTCGGTCACCTCTTGTTTGCAATTGCGCCACTTTGAAAAGTGGACGTTACATTACAGATGTGTTACGACCCGTCGCTCTACCCTGTGAAACCCTACTTTCAACAGGATAGTGCACGACCGCATGTTGCAGGCCCTGTACGGGCCTTTCTGGATACAGAAAATGTTAAACTGCTGCCCTGGCCAACACATTCTCCAGATCTCTCACCAACTGCAAACGTCTGGTCAATGGTGGCCGAGAAACTGGCTCGTCACAATACGCCAGTCACTACTCATGATTAACTGTGGTATCGTGTTGAAGCTGCATGGGCAGCTGGACCTGTACACGCCATCCAAGCTCTGTTTGACTCAATGCCCAGGCGTATCAAGGCTGTTATTACGGCCAGAGGTGGTTGTTCTGGGTACTGATTTGTCAGGAGCTATGCACACAAATTGCGTGAAAATGTAACCACATGTCAGTTCTAGTATAATATATTTGTCCAATAAATACCCGTTTATCATCTGCATTTCTTTTTGGTGTAGCAATTTTAATGGGTAGAAGTGTACTAATCGATTATATGATATCCTTCCATTGCTACGTAGCGCGGGTTTTATGGCTTCCGCAGCACGTTTTCCTGCTACGGACACTTGCATCAGTGACAAGTAGTTTCGAATTCTATCTCACCCTACAATTCCCTTCATGTTGTTTTGGCGCTGACAGGTTTCGCGAGTGACATTTGCAGCTGTCGTCCCCTCACTTTTCATCAGAATCGTCTTCAATGATCGCCCGTCCCCATCACTCAACACACACTTTCGTCTGTTTTGTGACTCAGCGAATTATGTTTGTGCCGCTTTCCCTGCATGCGGTATAAATCTTCCACACGGTGCATGATGAAACGCCAAACACTTCAGCTATCTTGGCTACGGAAGCTCCATGACTGATCACGGCTGATACTTGCAGCGTACTGAGGACACAGCGTAGGTACCATTCGTGGTCAGGCACTACATCGAAACCTGCATGCTTGGCCGGCGTCTGTATTTACGTTCACACATGCGTGTCTCGCTGCGTTTCGATATTTTTGCCCAACCCCTTTAAATAACAGGGGACGCGCCACCGACTTTCTTGCTGGCTCCACTGCCACTGTCTCTTTGCCATAAGTGAACGCAGCGCGGTGCAGGCGGGCCGGTATTGATGGGGGCCTTTTCTTATCGATTCCTGCGGTAATTCGCGGTTCGGAATTGCTGTAGCCACAGCTGGTGCACTTCATTTTTCATTCTCAAGGATTCCGAGAACGAGCCCGCGAAATTCAGCAGAGAGAATTCGTGACAGCAGTGTTGATGTATAGTTCGCAGCATCGGCCGTGGAAGGCAGTAGAGAGTCGTAAAACGTAAAATAGGAATTGTCGGCACCAGACGCTCTGCCAGTGTTTCTTAAGAAGAAGACAGTGAACGTAGAAGCATGTTAGGAAGAAACGTCCGCTTCTGGCTGTTCGCTGGGAGCAGTTGTACTCCTCATAGCATGACAAGGATGATAGGTTATACTGTACTCGACAGGTTTTGCTGAGAGAATTGAGTGTGCTGCTCTAGATGATTCCCTTAGCTTTCTTTGCTAATCTTCTCCCTTTACTTAACTTTACTTCTGTGGAAAAATTGACACCCGCATTTAAACATCCAAATACACAACAACGATACCTACAGAATTTTCATAACTTTCAACAGTTCTGCTAATACCATTGATAATACTTCACATCCCCTAAGTTTAATGCTAGCTGCAAAAAAATTTATCAACATAGAGTAAAGAAGAAGAATAGTGGTAGTTGTATCAACCATAGATACTCACCTTCTCAACCAATCTTGTTTTGGATTTTTAAACACATGCACAACAGAAGCAGAAAGCAAATAGGAGCACTGCCCGAGTATTATATTTTCATCAGCGAGATGATGTGTTTGATTAAATATGAAAGGAAAGTCACTAAACATTTGAAGACTTCTGTTTGCTATTGATTTTGACCCTTAATTTCTGTCATGTGCGCACAACAGTTGTCTCATATTGAAAATGTTACAGCAATTTATTGAGTAATACAGCTGACCTAGTAGATAGTGTCGGAAGTTCCATGCGGCTTTTCGCGGATGATGCTGTAGTATACAGAGAAGTTACAGCATTAGAAAATTATAGTGAAATGCAGGAAGATCTGCAGCGGATAGGCACTTGGTGCAGGGAGTGGCAACTGACCCTTAACATAGACAAATGTAATGTATTGCGAATACATAGAAAAAAGGATCCTTTATTGTATGATTATATGATCGCGGAACAAACGCTGGTAGCAGTTTCTTCTGTAAAATATCTGGGAGTATGCGTGCGGAACGATTTGAAGTGGAATGATCATATGAAATTAATTGTTGATAAAGTGGGTGCCAAGTTGAGATTCATTGGGAGAGTCCTTAGAAAATGTAGTCCATCAACAAAGGAGGTGGCTTACAAAACACTCGTTCGACCTATATTGAGTATTGCTCATCAGTGTGGGATCCGTACCAGGTCGGGTTGACAGACGAGATTGAGAAGAGCGGCGCGTTTCGTCACAGGGTTATTTGGTAAGCGTGATAGCCTTACGGAGATGTTTAGCAAACTCAAGTGGCAGACTCTGCAAGAGATGCGCTCTGCATCGCGGTGTAGCTTGCTGTCCAGATTTCGTGAGGATGCGTTTCTGGATGAGGTATCGAATATATTGCTTCCCCCTACTTATACCTCCCGAGGAGATCACGAATGTAAAATCAGAGAGATTCGAGCGCGCACGGAGGCTTTCCGGCAGTCGTTCTTCCCGCGAATAATACGCGACTGGAACAGGAAACGGAGGTAAAGACAGTGTCACGTAAAGTGCCTTCCGACACACACCATTGGGTGCCTTGCGCAGTATAAATGTAGATGAAGATGAATTGAAATAGTAATTCGCCTCGTTGATATAAATTTCATTTCGTTGTTCGTTTATAACAACGAAGAGGAGACGTGGGAGATTTGAAATGGCTGCTTTCGTAATACAGAATTTTTCTTAATATGGACTGACCAAACTGATGTTAGGTCTATTTCCTCTTCTCGAGAAAGCTGAGAGTCTATTTTACTGCGCTTAGTTGGTATCTTCTCGTAGGGTTCGCCCAGGAGGCCTCTCTAGTACGACTGAAAGGAAATCTAGAGTCAAATACAGAAATAAAACTACTACAGTGAAAGTAAACTGTGCAACCACGCTTCATGTACACAAAAGAAAATATCACTTGAATGAGTCCACTTACGATTGAAATGTGAGTCTTTCACGCTTAAAAGTTTAGAGTGTAATGAGAATGGGTAGTACACCTGTAAATGACGCAAGCTGGCATTTTTGATCAAAACACTTCCACCAGAAGCTAATGTGGGGGCAGCTAACGTGGTAGATGATTGCTTCAAGTTCGTGACTTCACACTCGTGATGTACGAAGACGGTGTCTGATGCTGTAATCGTTGCTTTCGCTGGTTTTGCTGAGATGACGTTCCACCTTTCTTCCAATTCTGTGAGTATACACTGAAATACTTACTGACTCCCTCGTGAGAGAAACTGATTTCAATGAAACAACTTATCTGAAAACTACAAGAAAATTTGGATCAGTATACAAGGAATATCCAGATGAGACTAATGTTTTTAATTTACTCATAAGCACCTGTTTTCAGTCACATTTGATCTCCCCATGGTTGTAGAAGCGCTATCCTTTATTAAACAGAAAAACCACACAAAGTAATTAGATGTACTATACCTTCGGAGATGTTATGCTTATAATTATCGTTCCTCACCGGACTCAGTAAATTGCCTCATTCTTCTATCGTCTACAGCCCGCCCACCAGCTCCTCTCTGCTCATAGTTGCTTGCAGACAATTTTTATCACTTGAAATTACACGTTCCTTGCTATGCCCTTTTCACTAACTGCTGGTTCTTCAGTCATTTTCGCACTCTCTCCTTACAGTCCGATTTCTCGTTTTACACAGATACTTACGTCCCATGGCAAATCACCCCTAAAATGGAAAATATACGTTACAAGACCTTCACACATACAATTTTACATATTTTAGGTAACGTAGATAATATTTATGAAACGAAAAGAAAGTAAAACATATAAATAAAACGCGAGAGTAAAATTACGTCACACTATCTCCAATCTCGAAGCGCGCATTTTTTAGTCACATTTCGTGCTCATTATATATTACTTTCTTCATAACATGCTCGTTCCGTGGCGTTATAAAAGAACTACTCAGTAACAGAGCATAGAGTGGTCGTGGCCAAGTGAAATATGTAGAACGGAAAGACTTCCTCATAATGACATATACACAAATAATTGACTAACTGATTCCACGCAATACATCGATTCTTCCTGGAGACAATGATATCTAGCAGATATGTAAGTTCTGTCATATTGTCCCTCATACTCTAAGGACTAATGTATGACACTGTTTTTCGCGCGAATGACGTGCAATCCTCGAAACCCGGTGTGAGGTTCTTAATATTCTGGGGGAACGTGGTTAAATCCTTGTGCGGGTATCAGGTCTAACGTTTTGCACGATTAGTCTGAATTATTGAACGCTCCTTCACAATGTTCCTCCAGTAGAGGATACCGAGGCGGGTTGTCACAATTTATCATTTTTAATGTTTTAAGAGGAAATGTTTAGTTTCCCCGTCTATACTTTGTGTATCTTTCAGTACGTAGCTTGGCTATATTTTCTCACAAATGTGAGGCTATAGTCACATTCCAGAAAAAAACTTCTAAGCAAATTTTTGTAATAAGGAGCCGCACCGGGTTACAGGGTTCATTGTCAAAGACATCGGGGCTGGTTGTCACGGGTTATTTAGATGGAAGAAAAGAAATTATTTATTAAAAATAGTTGTAACATCGATTTAGAAATCAATTGATGATATTTTTAGAGGACTAATACATATTTAAGACCAATTTAATACTATATTATATATTATAGTAGTAATTTAGGTAAATATTTAAGATATCCTGCATTAGACTAGTCACTTTGGAGTGCACTATTTTGATATATATTGTATGACCCATATGTGCACAATTCCTGAGCCCCCTTCTTACATTTTGTACAAATGGTTCAAATGGCTCTAAGCACTATGGGACTTAACATCTGAGAACATCAGTCCCCTAGACTTAGAACTACTAAAACCTAAGTAACCTAAGGACATCACACACATCCATGCCCGAGGCAGGATTCGAACCTGCGACCGTAGCAGCAGCGCGGTTCCGGACTGCAGCGCCTAGAACCGCTCGGCCACAGAGGATCCATTTTTCCTTGGCTTATGAATAAAAGTTGACTGGCCAAAGGGTAAAAAATTCGTGAGCCCTCTTATTACATTTAATACAATGGGTCAATTTTTCCTTAGCTTTACTGTTAGAAAATGGTTCAAGAAAAGCTAAACAAAAAGTTATCATCTTGTCTTCAATCATAGAGAATTTTAGTTCCTTTTTATTTCTTTTATTTTTTTGCATACAGCCGCATTTCGGTTGCTTTCCTTCATAATTCTGTTGACTTTTTCTTGCCTGCAAGTTCCAGATTCTTGTTAAGTGATGAATCTGTTAAAATTGCTGTATCTCCTTTCCGGGAGTTATTTCTATCTTTATTTCCCCATCGCCAAGCTAAGGTAAAACCGTACTAAGAGGTGACTTGAATTCGCTGCTGGCTTCACGTTGACGTTCGCGTGAGTTATCCTGATGTACCTCTGAAAGCTGTTCCTTTGGCTGGACTGAAAGCTGCTTAGCAAGCTTTTTTGAAAACTCGTTCGCCAGCTACTGTTGGTCCCACAGCTTGGTGCAAACGGTACATCTCTCAAAGTTTAATGCATGTATTCCTGTGCACCGAAATACTAAAGAAATAATAGATGTATTCATGTTTGAGAAACGAGATACTGGATATCGTAAATTATCATCGTACTGTTTGTGCTTTTCATCACCCAGTTATCAAAAGATGAGTTGAAGAACTTCATGAAAGGCCCATTAGCAGTGTATACAACGTAACGATTCCATTAGATGTAGGAAAACTGAGTCCTTCTGTGCTAATACAGGAGCCATGACTTGCTGAAAGCCTGTAATTGATTTGATTATCATCAGCAGCTTCCGAATTCATGATCTTTCTTTTTTGGTTGTTGTTATGATTTCATACAATCTGTACCTGAAATAGACGAAAAAGCCCCTAAAAACAACTACCGGGGTAGTTGTCAAATATGGCAACCATCTCCGTAATTTTTGTGACAGTCAGCTACGAACAGACATTTCAGTTAATAACCGGACAGGAAAAATATACCTTGAACCGAATCACAACATTGATACAGGATAACATTGGTACTTGTGCACCGTACAACAGGAAAAATTGCGATTATAAGTGCAGGGTGCCAATTATTGAACTATCTAGAATAAAATCGTCATAACTGCTGAACGATTTGCGTTAGGATGTGCAAACTGCAGGTTTGGCAGTGGAGCGTGATGAGAATTGGTGTGGTATGTACGGTTTGGTTTAGTGCTGAAGTCCACTTTCATTTGGATAGGTTCATCAATAAGCAATATGGGGTACTGAGAATCTGGATTTCGAGAATTCTCTGCACCCTCAACGGGTGACTGTGTGATATGCAGTGTCCAGTCACGGAATAATCGGCGCGATATTCCTTGATGGCACGGTGACTACCGAACGACACGTAAAGGTTTTGGAAGATGATTTCATCCCCATTATCCAGAGTTACTCTGATTTCGACAAGATGTGGTTCACACAAGACGGAGCTCGACCTCATAGAAGTAGGAGACTGTTTGATGTCCCGGGGACCGCATTCTGGCTCTGGGGTATCCAGAGGCCACTAGCATGAGCCTCGATTGGACGCCATATTCTGCGGATCTGAAAACACGCGACTCCTTTTTGTGGGTCTTTATAAAAGACAAGGTGTACAGCATTAACCTCAAAACCATTGCTCAGCTGAATACAGCCATTCAGGAGGTCATCTATAGCATCGATGTTCCGACACTTCAGCGGGTCATGCAGCATTTCACTATTCGTCTGCGCGAAGGACGACAGGCATAGCGAACGTCTCATAACCTAAAGCCGAATATCTGTAGTTGTGTTTAAATGTTGAATAGAGTGTGATCACGCCGTAATTTTGTAACTGATTTAGGTTATTTTAAATATGGTTCAATAATTGTCACTCTGTACAGTTAACAAGACTCCAGGTGGAAAATATATTTTCTAAACTACTGCAGGACTATTAAAAAAAAAAATATTAGCGCCTAACGCTGTGTCTTAACTGTCTGTGTCGACGAGGGGACGTTAGATTCTAACTTTCCTTCCTTCCTTCTCAAACCACCCTCTTCAGCTAATGGTTGAAAGAGCTGAAACAATGAAATTGTGAATTAACTAAAAATATTACAAATAAGATGCTATGAAACTAGAGGAAACCTTGCTATGAGCCACTGCGGGTACAGGCGAGTCATAACCAGCTGTTAACACTGTTCTGAATTACATCATACAGCATGAATATTTGTACTTGTCAAAAATACGTCTCTCTTCATTGCCATTACCGAGTACGATAATTAATTACGGCACAGGCGGAAAATTACCTGTCATTACTAAATAACGGCAAAGCGAACACGGTGGTACCAGAAATGCCCAGCCCGTTGCTCATTGATTGACACATGTTAATGGAGTGTATGAAAGTTAGCCGAAACTCATCAGTTAAAATTTCGCTTCACCGGCTACCTGTTCGGTGCCCCAGTTGTCGATTATGTAACGTTTTTATAAATACACAAAAGCACAGTAATTTTTAAAATTAATATATTAGAAGAAGCACTCGGGAAAGAAACGATGACAAGAAGTACATCATAAAGTGGAAAGTCTCTCCTGATGATCATATATTCTTTTCATTTTTCTGCCAATGCCACAAGACGTGGACATGTGTTATCAGGTCATCGTTAGTTTAATCTGGCTAAACCTCCTGCCTTCGTCGCCACAAATATATACACGCAATTATTTTCTACAGTATTTTTCCGCACTGAGATATCTTTCAAGCAAGATACCAGCATTACGTGGAACTTCATTTAAATGCTGAGAAGTCGTTGCTTTCAATTTCGTCACAGAAATTATTTTAAATATTTGTTCGAGGACAAAAGTTATGTTTCTCTTCTCTTTTCTAGGTTATAAAAGACTGTTATTTCGAAAAAGAGTTTTACCATGCTGATGAGGTTACTGGCTGATCCACTATAAACCTTTTAATAGGAAAATTGGTAGTTCGTTTTACTACTGGCAAGATGCGGCCAAATTTTCTATTTTGAGCCAAGAAATTATTGTCACCTACTTCACAGTGTATAGGTCCACATTTGTAATTCAACACAAGAATACGAAAATTCTGCACACAGGTCGCCAAATATCCATAAATTACGAGCCGTACGTTTGTGGGTGTGGAGCTGTCTCCCGGTAGCGTCCCAGATGTTTTCCACCGGGGTCATATTACTTGAATTTGGTGGACAAGACGTCAACGTGAGTTTACTATCATGCTCCTCAATCCACTGTAGCACGTTTCTGGCCTTGCAACACGAACATTTATGCTGTTGGAAGACGTCTTCGGGGAAGACATCAGACCTGAAGCGGTGCAGGTGGTCTGCAGTACTCTTCATGTAGGCCACAGCTGGCACTGTGCCTTCGATTACAAATACAGGTCACTTGGAAGCACAGGTGAACGCTCCGCGTAGAAAAGTACTGCCCTCACCGGCCTGTGTCCGTGGTGTGGTTAATGTTACGAGTGGAAGTTCGCTTGAACGACAGCGTATCTTGCCACGATCACCGACCTGATGTAATAATAATAATAATAATAATAATAATAAAATTTTATTGGCATTCGGCTGATTACAGCAACAGACAAAGTCAAAAGCATATATCTCTACATAAACTACTATATTGATAATAATTGGTTTACTTAAAATGGGTACACACTACAATACAGTATTTTCATCTTCAAAAAATTCATCAGTGGTGTAAAACGGATTGTTCTCTAGTATCTTATATAATTTAGCTTTAAAAATATTGACAGGCAGTTCTTAAAAATCCTTAGTCCAAGAACTAGGTACGAGATCTGCGATTTTGATAATCTATGATATGGCACGTCTACAGATGTTCTGTTTCTAGTATCATGGCCTTGAATATCACTTCTCGACACGAAATCAGAGACATTGTTTCTAATGTAGAACAAAACATTGTAGATGAATAAGTTTACTACTGTAAGACACTGCAATTTAATAAACATAGGTTTACAATGTTCTGTTTTATCAGAATCCGTTATTATTCTTATTACTTTCTTCTGTAAAAGTAAAATGTCATTTACATGACAGCTACTACGCGACAGTAAGATTCCATAAGAGATGATGCTTTGGAAGAAGGCAAAATATGCTGATCTCACATAGTCATTGGGAGCATGTCTTTTAAAATTTGTAATTGGATAAATAACTCTTGAAAGCCTTGCCAATATATTTTTAATGTGTGGTTCCCATGTCGATTTATTGTCAATAGTAACACCTAAAAATTCGACAGTTTCTAGTTCTTGGTATTTAGGAATCTCTTTGAGGCTAAAGTAAAGTGTCTGGGTTTTGCTTTCATTAAGTAAGAAGCCACTAGCTTTGAACTATAATGACGACTGAGCAAGGGTATTTTCGGTCAGTGTTTTCAGTCTACCTAGATCAGAGTTTTATGTAGAAGAGTTGTGTCATCGGCATACAATATTGTGTGACAATTTATGAACAAGGGCAGGTCATTAATCATTAGCATAAACAGTAAAGGTCCAATCACCGACCCTTGAGGCACTCTGTACCTAACATTAACCAAATTTGATTTCTCCCTAACGATGCACACAAGGTAATGATGGTTCTCTAGAAAATACCTGAACATATTTATACTGTTGTCATCAAAACCATAGTAAACTAGCTTATTAAGCACAGTGTCATGCTCTACACAGTCAAAGGCCCTGCTCAGTTCACATAATGCAGCCTGGGCATAGTCCCTAGCCTCGAACACATCTAGTACTAATTTTAGCAGGGAGTCCATTGCATCCGTTGTCGATTTACCTTTCCTAAATACAAAGTGGTTATCACTAATTATATTTAGTTTACTCAAGTAGACACTAACTTGCTCATACACAATTGTTTCTAAATTTTTTGAAAAAACTGCGGTTATGGATATAGGTCTGTAACTTGCGGGACAGTTCTTTTCCCTTTTTTTATGTATGGGCACAACTCTAGAAATTTTTAGTATGTCGGGGAACTTACTTTCAGCTAAGCATTTGTTAATTCAAGAAACGTGAGTCATCCGATCAGGTGACACGTTTCCATTTATCCACGCCTCGATCTCGGTGATCTAGTGCTCATTTCAATTGACAATGGCACTGGGAACACTAGACCATCTGCTGCGGAGCCCCATATTCGACGCGTGCTGAACAATGTGCTTCAGAGTACTTGTGCCTGAGCAGGCATTGTTCTCCACTGTCTAGCATGCTACACATCACCACTTATCCTGATTTACATAGCAAGCCTCCACCTTCCTGTGTTGGGGCATTGATGTACCGTACTTCATCGCTAGATTATGGTTTCACCATCGCTCAACTACTTTCCACAAGTTGCACATGACAGTAGCACGTAAAGTGTGATAAGTCTTGTCCCAGTTGAGACGCGGTGAGAATCCAGGCCAGGTAAATAATTTAGACCAGTTTTATTGCTAAGCATCCAAACCATACTACTATGACTTTGGAAAAACTTAATCATTACAATGTTTTATGATTAGTATGGATTTGCACTTGTCTGAACTTAGGCTAAAGGCGTTAATAATGAAACAGACAATGTCTGATATTCATCTGGAAATTATGAGGGTGAGTCAAATGAAAACCTTAAATATCGCCGTATCACTTTTCAACATAATCTCCCCCATGCTCAATGCAAATCCTCCAGCGCTTACAAAGTGCATAAATTCCTTTAGAAGAAAAATTCTTTTGGTAGTCCGCGCAACCACTCATGCACCGCGTGGCATACCTCTTCATGAGAACGGAACTTCTTTCCTCCCATTGTGTCTTTGAGTGGCCCAAACATATGAAAATCACTTGGGGGCAAGGTCTGGTGAGTATTTTGGATGAGGAAGACACTCAAAATGCAAGTCTGTGATTGTTGCAACTGTTGTACGGGCAGCGTAAGGGTTTGCATTGTCATGTTGCAAAAGGACACCTGCTAACAGCAATCCACGTCGCTTTGATTTGATTGCAGGCCGCACATGACTTTTTAGGTGATCTGTGTATGATGCACTGCTGACAGTGGTCCCTCTAGCCATGTAATGCTCCAAAATGACGCCTTTTTCGTCCTAAAAGAGAGTCAGCATAACCTTCCCTTCTGATGGTTCTTTTCTAAACTTCTTTGTTTTTTGTGAAGAGGAATGGCGCCATTCCTTGCTCGTCCTCTTCGTTTCCGGTTGGTGGAAGTGAACCCAGGTTTCATCCCCAGTAACGATTCTTGCAAGGAAGCCATGACCTCGTTCAAAGCGCCGAAGAAGTTCTTCACAACCATCAACACGTCGTTCTCTCATCTCAGGAGTCAGCTGCCGTGGCACCCATCTTGTAGACACTTTGTGAAACTGGAGCACATCATGCACAATGCGGTGTGCTGACCTATGAGTAATCTGTAAAAATGCTGCAATGTCATTCAGTGTCACTCGGCGGTTTTCCTTCAGTATGGCTTCAACTGCTGCATTGTTCTGTGGAATCACAACTCGTTGTGCCTGACCTGGACGAGGAGCATCTTCCACTGAAGTCATACCATTTGCGAACTTCTTACTCCATTCGTAGACTTGCTGCTGCGACAAACATGCATCACCGTACTGAACCTTCATTCGTCGATGAATTTCAATAAGTTTCACACCTTCACCACCCAAAAACGGAATAACAGAACGCTGTTCTTCCCTGGTGAAAGTTACAAGTGGGGCGGCCATCTTTATACTGATACTGCGACGTTATGTGTGCGTCTGCGCTGTACTGCCATCTACAGGCCATTCTGCACGCTGTTTGTATCACGCTTACCAACTTACAGGATACCGGCGCGAAATTTCGATCAGTTATTATAAATTTAAGGTTTTCATTTGACTCACCATCCTATAAATAAATGTAGTGAAGGTCGACGGCCGATATTACGTTCCTGGTTGTCTCCGATGCGGACGCGAAGTCCTGGCTGTGTTGAAGGCTGAGACTGGAGGCTCCCTCGGTCAGCAGTGGCCTCTGCAGCATAGTATCATGGACAGTGAAGGTTCCTATCGAAATGACTGAAGAACTGTGCGTGCAGTCGGCGCCTGATCCAGAGCTCGACGGGAGATGCCTTGCAGTGGCTTTGGGCCACCTTAGATATCCAGACCAGATAGAGATACCAAAGGAACTATTTGCGGTCACGTGACCTACACAGGCAAACAGGTCTGGGTGGGTAGCAATCTCTGGCGGCACTGTGCTGCCACTTTCTGGCCTAGGCAAAGTGTGCATGTCTGAAGCTCTTGTTATTTGCTTAGGTAACCCCTTGCACGGTAGTCGGCCTGTAAACCATCACTGTGACAAGCGATGCCTCGCTGTAGGGTGTACAGCCCTTACACAGCGCACATCTACATCTACATCCATACTCCGCAAGCCACCTGACGGTGTGTGGCGGAGGGTACCCTGAGTACCTCTATCGATTCTCCCTTCTATTCCAGTCTCGTATTGTTCGTAGAAAGAAGGATTGTTGGTATGTTTCTGTGTGGGCTGTAATCTCTCTGATTTTATCCTCATGGTCTCTTCGCGAGATATACGTAGGAGGGAGCAATATACTGCTTGACTCTTCGGTGAAGGTATGTTGTCGAAACTTTAACAAAAGCCCGTACCGAGCTACTGAGCGTCTCTCTTGCAGAGTCTTCCACTGGAGTTTATCTATCATCTCCGTAACGCTTTCGCGATTACTAAATGATCCTGTAACGAAGCGCGCTGCTCTCCGTTGGATCTTCTCTATCTCTTCTATCAACCCTATCTGGTACGGATCCCACACTGTTGAGCAGTATTCAAGCAGTGGGCGAACAAGCGTACTGTAACCTACTTCCTTTGTTTTCGGATTTCATTTCCTTAGGATTCTTCCAATGAATCTCAGTCTGGCATCTGCTTTATCGACGATCAACTTTATATGATCATTCCATTTTAAATCACTCCTAATGCGTACTCCCAGATAATTTATGGCATTAACTGCTTCCAGTTGTTGACCTGATATATTGTAGCCGTAGCCGAGTAGCTTCGTCGTTTCGTAGATGCTGGCTCAGGGCCATAACAATCTGCCCTTTGTCAAAATCGCTTAAGTCAATGGATTTCTCCGTTTCAGCCCATATTGTCCCTACAGTAAATCCCCATTCAAAATGGTTCAAATGGCTCTGAGCACTATGGGACTTAACTTCTTTGATCATCAGTCCCCTAGAATTTAGAACTACTTAAACCTAACTAACCTAAGGACATCACACACATCCACGCCCGAGGCAGGATTCGAACCTGCAACCGTAGCAGTCGCGCGGTTCCGGACTGCGCGCCTAGAACAATCCCCATTCATCTCTGATCCGCTTACGCCTGCAGCACGCAGTGGGACTAGTTGACATTCAGTCTTGTCGTGGGCAGTGGCCCTAGTGTTTAGACTAATAGTAATGATTAATGACCATCACCACAGCTGTCTTAATACACCTTTATTGTCTTGACACATTGTGAACTTGCTGAGCTATGCCAATATCATGATATAAAAGATCCTTCACATCATGACATTGGAGCAACTCGGCAACATGAGGTGCCAAAAAAATGTAACCTATTTTTGCTGTAGTGTTTTTCATTAATCATTAGAATTAGTGTCAACCAGCTGTGTATCTCAACATGATCAATATCATTCCAGTGTGTTAGTAACTGCAGCCAGAGACACGCAGGCTCGTTCCAAAGACAATGCGGTTTAAAATAAGCAACCGGTGAAACATTGTTCCACATTTACAATTAGTAAGTAAGTGTACACATCAGGGTGTCCCAGAAAGGTTGTGACAAAACTTTGAGGAGTTGTAGAGTGTGTCTTGAGGAACACCTGTTTCTGGAACGTCATCCAACGAATCTACAAACTTTCGAAGTTATAGGCGCTGATTCCTGCCATTGGGCCAGCAGCAAACGTCACTTTGTGCACTGACGGACCGCAGTTCGGAACATTTTGCAATGTTGCTTGTTACTCAGTGATCTCGACTAATTACCACGATAGGCAGTGAAAAAGCTGGTAGACAAGCCTTGTCTCCTACAAATGTAATGCTCTGTTGCCTTGGTGGATCACGGTTTCGGACACAAGTTTCCAACTGCAGTTTATTTTCTCCTGTATACCAGGAAACACAGGAGATTTAGAGGGTTCCATGAAAAAGGTAAACTGCAGTCAGAAACACGTATCTGAAATCATCAGAATCAACAGAGCATCGCGTTCATAGAAGCAGGAACTAACTCCATCTTCTTCATTGGTGATCGGGACAATCAGTCGCGATCAGTGAGTAACAAACAAAAATGTAAGACGTTCCGCCTACGACCCGTCAGCGTGTAATGTCCCGTTTGCTGCCGAAGGGGTAGCCTAGTGGCAGGCGCCAGCGCCTATAACTATAGCGCTCTGTAGTGTCCTTTGATGACATTTCTGGAGTTCCCATCGAAGTTTGGCTCCTTGAGGCACCCTCTACAACCTGTCGAAGTTTGTCGCAACATTTCTGTGACACTCTGTAGATACAAAACCAAAAAGATATCCGCTCGACTTTATTGAGTAGTAAAAAACAGCTGCTGTGTCGCAGAGGGTAGTAATCCGATTTAAGACTGCAATAGTAAATAAATCTAGTGAATGTACGTCCGATAATCGCCAGAATTAAGAAAAAGATACTTAATTTGGACCGATTCCAACTGCTGCAGTCAGCGAACTCTTCATCCATGCTAGGCAAATGTTTTCGAATACACTAATTAATGTTACAGCGTGACGGTGAAATTGAACTTCAGGTGAGAGTCAGTTTGTATAATGAAAAGCTGTTAACCTTGAAACAAAGCATGTGTAAAAAAATGATAGTTATTATATTATTTCAGACTATTGATCGTCTACAATAGTTACTTTAGAGGTTAGTTCGCTTTTGGCTAGCAAGTTCATCCAATACCAGCGTTACAACTGATGGCAAATGGGCGAAGAACTTGCGGAAGAAAAGACACGACCGAATGATGCATTGGGACACTCTCAGATTAATAATGCAAGACTTAGGTTATGCAATTGTAAAAGCGGAACAAGTAGAAACGAAGCAGCGAAGTTTCAATAAGTGGAGGAGTAGGGCGAGTCAGAGTTATGTAAAAGCTGACCTGCAAACGACTGAAATTTGTTATCGAAGAAATAATTTCTGTTTCTATTTATGAATGTCTGGCTTTATTTACATATACCGGACGAAGTGGCGCAGTGGTTAGCACACTGGATTCTGATTCGATAAGGATGACAGTTCAAATTCCCGTCTGGTCATCCAGATGTAGGTTTTCCGTCATTTCCTTGAGTGGCTTCAGGCAAATTCTGGGAAAAGGGCACGCTCGGTTTCCTTTCCCATCCACTCCTGATCCATGCTTGTGCTCGGTAACTAAGTGTTGGCGCTGTTGACGGGACTTCAAACCCTTTCATTCGATCTACATTTGTAGAGACTAACCGCATTTGATATATGTATATGTTAAGCAGCAGACTATATTGTAATTTAGAATATAGTGAGAAGTAAAAACAGCTAATAACTGTACATTATTTTCGTAACGCTGACAGGAATAGGACGCTCAGGATAGAAATTTTGTTTTGTGTCTTGTTTCCCTAATTCATGCAACGAATAGACTACTTTTCGTCTAAATAACACGTTTTGAGACTTCGTTTCTTGTACAGTGGACGTCTTGTATTTCCACACGAAAGAATTATCGCATGCCGTATAAAGCACGCGTTATTTTTTCGAAAGACAAATTTATGAGCACAGTGTGAAAATTTCCTGGCCTACTAATGACACACGGCATTTTAAAATCGTCTTTTAGTCCGCACTTCTTTTCGATATAGGAACCTTAAATTTCCACTCCGTCTACATTTTTAAAGGTTCTGGTTACGATATATGAAGTTCAGTTCTGTTAGGTCTGCAACATAATCACTTACCGCTGCAATAATCTTCTTCAGTCGACTCATAAAGGTTTCCAGCCAAAAATTTCTTTATCCTGGATTTGGATAAGTGACATAGGTGAACAGATAGGACGTCCAAATAATTCGCTCGTCGAATCCAGTATTTTTCCGCTGACACACTATGTTTGCAGCCGTGAATATCACATACCTGTCTTTCTATTCGCGTTTTTTATAGTACCACTTCCCACACATTTCCTTTCTTCCAAGTCGTCATCCGACCATCCAGACTGATTTTCTGTTCTTATTTTTTTTATTTCTTTTTTAAATCAATGCGGGTGAATGCTGGGATGATTACGCCTGCTTCTGTCCTTATCCTTCGGCAGTCAGAGCATGCACTGCGTGGCCACGCGGTTGACCAGACGTTAAACTTTTATCCCTTTCATTTTGCCCAGATGATTCATAAAACTTGCGACATATTCGGCAACTATTTCTTTATGCTTTGCAAGGGAAAATATAACAATTATTCGTTTTGGACCCTAAAAAACATTGACCAGGAGCTACGTGTAAGATTAATTACAGAGCATGAGGGCATCGAATTCTACGGAGTGCATTTCCGCCTTCCCCCACTCTCCCCCCCCCCCCTCTCCCCCCCCCCCCCTCCCCCCTCTTTCTGGTGGGAAGCGGTGCGACCATGTCTTGTCCACATTAACAGATTGATGAACAAAAACAAGTTTCTTAAAATCCTCCTAGCTTTGGTTGAGAACACCGTTTTCCTTGTATTCAGTATAATGCGCGTATAAAAGTGCCATCCACCTTGTGGAAAACTTTCAAGTGTACTGTCTGCTTTAAAGAATCCGGACAGCCCTATGAAATGCGAAAGTGATCGCTAGTTGTCACGAAGGACGGACTCTCGAGTGTAAAATGAGGCAAGGATCAGTGGGTTGCCAGTAAAGGAGCGGTAATAGCGGAATAAGCGAAATAACTCGGTTGGGACATCTCAGTGATTTCGAACGGAGACCGATCATTGGATTGCGCCTGAGAGACAAATCCATCAGAGACATTTAAACTTTTCTAAAGCTGCCCAGGTCGGCTGTTGAGGGAGGGGGTTATAAAAAACCTCTTGGAATCGGCAGAAGAAATCTCTCGTGAGTTCCAAAGTGCTACCAGCAGTCCAACTATTACAATAGCTCTGCGTAGCCCATTAAAAATAAAGGAACAGTGGTCGAGCAGCATTTCAGAAGCCGCACATTCGTGTCTTTAGTGGTGACGGATGCTTGAGGTAATGTTAAGACGTCACTGGGCAGAGGATGAATGGAAACGAGTGATCATGAGTGATGAATCACCCTGTATCATGTGGTAATCCGTTAAATAGTTTGGGTTTGGCGAATGCCTAGATGACGTTTACGTTCCATCATGTGTAGTGACAACAGAGAGATACGGGAAGTGGAGGGGAGAGTGTTACGGTGCACGGTGTGGGGGGAGGGGGGTGTTTGTGATTAGGGTGTGGTCCCTTTACTGCGCATAAGAAAACGCTAAATACGAAGTGACAAAATACGTCCACAGAATGAGTACTGCTTACAGCAGAGGAACATTGCGAGGACAATGATTGTGTTAGCGTGGCATTGCACTGTGACATATAGCAGCATCGGCGAGACAATGGTTTCTGGACAATAACATTTGTCAAGTGGACTGGACTATCCCGAGTCCCGACCTGAACCCGGTGGTACACTTCACTCCACACCCCAGCGTCTAACATCCTTACCTTCTCTACTTTCAGTACGCAGCTCGTGGTCTAGGTGGTGACGTTGCTGCCTTCGAATCACGAGGTCCCGGATTCGATTCCCGCTTGGGCTGGGGATTTTCTCTGCCCGGGACTGGGTGTTTGTGTTGTCATCATTTCATCATCATTCGTGAACGTGGCGAGATTGGACTGTGTAAACACTGGGACTTTGTACGGGCGCTGATAACCGTGCAGTTCAGCGCCCCACAAACCACTCATCATCATCATCATCATCATTATTCTCTGGTTTCGGCTCATGCGGAAGTTTGGGCTGTCATTCCTCCAGACGCGTTCAGACAGTGTCCCCAGCAGAGTTCAATCTGTGATAAAGGAGATGAGTGGACCTATCCCATGTTAGTCTCTGGTTAGTAAAGTGTCCAGATACATTTGAACGGCTAGTGTATGTCCATTTTCATTGGTTACACTATATAATCATTTGAAAATGGCCTCAAAGCCGACACTACGCAGTAGCGAATGTTAAGGGTTATTTTGTTGACCCATTGGCAACCAGTGTGACGGATTGTTGTCATTCAATTTTTGGTTGCTGGAGAGTATGTTACAACCAAAAATATTTCTTATACATAATTATTCACTAAACAAATTGAGTATTTTCCCTTCAGGTATGCCAGTGTGGTCACGTACTTCACACACCATTAATCCTCGATCGCCAGTGCCATATGCTGCCTTTCCCAAGGGCTACATCTGCGCCCCCAATTTTGGAACATTCTGCATCTCTCCTAGAGAATGACTGAAGTATGAATTAGGCCACCTACTTCTCAGTTGTTTAAAGGATTCTAGTTAGAATGGATTTCCGTTGGATATTAACCATCCATTCTCTAGACCAAGTAGACACTTTCAACATGTCCAAAAGTTACAGAAACTAACTTGCGGTGAAATCAACGTCGTTTCTGTGCCCTTGCCCTCTTTGTTGTAGACAAGAACTCAATTAGTTAATAAAGCTACCTCGTTAACCTGTATAGCAAGGTGCCGGGGCTCTGCGCTACTTTAAGGGGAGAAAACGCACAACTGCAGCTAACTGCGGAGCGGTCGTATGGCGAAAGTTGGCGAGATCCCTCGAGCGCAATCGTTACGTAGCTCACGCCGCGGCGGTACGCAGAAATCTGGGCGCTGCGGTGCCCTAAGTGGGCCATTAGCTCGGCACTTGGTGGAAGTTGGCGAGACGGTGGTGAGTAGCTTTGCGTTCGAACTCATTACACCCTTGTTTAGTCGCAAAAGATCAAACGCTTCGCAACTTGACATGCGCTCTACTGGGCTCGAAGAAGCCCCTGGTAGAGGCCTGTTGTGCCATACGTGAGACGTCAGCTTTTACCCATTCTAATTGGCGGAACAGGAAGATCCCCTACAGTTTCGTAGGCTGCGCAACGTAAGGATCAGCAAAACTTTCAAGTCGGGGTAAAATGGCTTCAATTTATTTTGATATAGCACCTCTATGACCTAGTAGCTTGCATTACTTTTACGTGTCACAGTTTCGATTTTTCAGTGGATGTCTTGCTTTTTTTCTGTGGTGGAAAAGTTTGAAAAAGAGGTTCATGCAGGAGCGGCATGTCAATTTAACAATTAGCTGACAACGTAAACAAAAAAGAAAAAGAAAGGAGAAGCTGGGTTTCAAAGAAGAGGTCGTTACGGACGGAACGCGTTATCGGGTTGGGGAATGCAGAGAAAAGAAATCGGACCTGACCTTCTCAAAGGCGTTATAGAATGATAGAAACCACGGAGAACCTATGTGTGGGTAGTCGGGCGGTGATACGAACCTCTATTCTTCCGATTGCGAGTCCAATACATTGCCATACCACCACCTCCATCAGTAGTAAAAAATACAAAGGAGAATGGTTGAAATGGCTCTGAGCACTATGGGACTTAACATCTGTGGTCGTCAGTGCCCTAGAACTTAGAACTACTTAAACTTAACTAACCTAAGGACATCACACACATCCATGCCCGAGGCAGGATTTGAACCTGCGACCAGACGGTAGCGGTCACGCGGTTCCACGCTGGCCGGCTAAGAGAGACTGTTCGATGAATTTTGCACAGCATACAAACAATACTTACAGGTGTCTGAAACTCTAGAATCTATTTAATTTATGAAAAATGAATGAGATGCTACGTTTTAAACTTTATGTTTAGAAAAAAAATCAAATTTTGTAGTTAATTATCTCAATTTTTAACACAGTTTTTAATAATAGATTTGGAAAATTCTAGAGTTTCGTACACCTGTAAGTATGGTTTGTATGCTGTGCAAAATTCATCAAAGAGTCTCTCTTACTTGTGAAGAAAAATGTACCTATAGCAACAAATGTATCCAATAGTAAGCGAAAAAATGATGAAATTTCACGTGTAACAAAATTTATTTTGTTATGTTTTTGAACTTCCATTGCTACGCGTGAGAATCCCGAATCCTTCCTGGTTATGCTGACAAAGTTTTATGAATTTACGTGTAAAAGAATTTACAGTGGAAACTAAATAGTCCTGTGGTGCCTCTCCAGCTCGAAGTCGGCCCGTTTGACGTCCTAACCCCTTAACGCGATTTTCTGTCAGCGGTCGAGAACACGGTGCATCGGAACTCGCAGTGCAGAGGGTTCCCGGGAGACGGTGCCGCTAAGTACGTGTGAGTGGCGCGGCGGCTGCGAGGCGACGTAATTGCGCCCTCCCGGCCGGTTGCCGCTTCCTGGTCGCCCGTTGCCGGCTGCCGTTTGCCTGTGGCGCCCCCCGCTGGAGGCACGTTCGGCCGTTTAATTGAAGAGCGCCCTCCGCGGCGCCGTCGTCCAATTACAAGCGGGGCGAAGCACTGCAGAGTTGCCCGCCGTGCTCAAGGAGTGTCCCGGCTCCCGGCACTCCGCCCCCGACGACAAAGACTGCCGCGTCGCCTCAATTAGCCAGCATTACGTTCTGTTTGCCGCCCGCTTAACGCTGCACGCGCCTCTTCGAAATACCTTTTTGCCCGCGAGAAACAACCCAACGTATGGTTTACCTGTACTGCAGTGGCATGCAAGTAAGGAGGCGGGCGCGTGGTTCTATCTGCGCGGGCGCTGAATACACTACGTAGATTGGGAAGTGCTATGACCCGTTCAGCTGTAGCTTGACGTCGTTTTCATATGAAGTGAGAGGCAATCTATCAGATCTCCCATGTCTACAGTTGGAAGATACAAATGTCATGCCTCCATTTCCACTCATACACTACTGGCATTAAATTTGCTACACCAAGAAGAAATGCGGATGATAAACGGGTATTCATTGGACAAATATATTATACTAGAACTTAGATGTGATTACATTTTCACGCAATTTCATAGATCCCGAGAAATCGGTACCCAGAACAACCACCCCTGGCCTTAATAACGGTCTTGATACGCCTGGGCATTGAGTCAAACAGAGCTTGGATGGCGTGTACAGGTACAGCTGCCCATGCAGCTTCAACACGATACCACAGTTCAAGAGTCACAGGCACGAGTCATGTTATATGTATTTGACGATGCTGGTGCTGATTCCGCATTTAACATTGCCACTAAGGCTGCAGTACATTAGGACTTTGTTTTAATGAAACAGATCTGATGATGGCCATTAAAGACCGAAACTCGGTAATCTGTAACAAAAAGTTTTTGTCCATAGACATAAATTAAAGGAAACTTATTACATATACAGGTCACTGTTTTTTCGCGACGATGTTGCAGCTTGTGAAACATCGTTGTTGAATTGTTTCTCTACTGTATGCAGTCCTCATTGCTGTAAGTTTCTTAAACATAATGCGGGGACCACCCTCTAATCACGAACACCCCCCCCCCCCCCCATGCCGTAACACCACCTCCCCCTTATTCCACTGTTGGCACTACACATGAAGGCAGGTTATGTTCTCTAGGCGTTCGCCAGATCCAAACTCTCCTACAGATTGCCACAGGGTGCAACGAGAGTCTTACTCTAAATCACTGGTTTCCAGTCATCCAGCGTCCAAAAGAGCGCCTCTCTTTACACCATCTCGAGCGTCGTTCAGTACTTACTACAGCTACTCGACCATTGCTATGCATTACTTTTAACACACAACCACTGTGTTAGCTAGAATGCTGGTATCACTTTGGAACTCACGAGTGACTCCTTACGCTGGTTTCACGCAATTTTTTACAACCACCCTCCGAAGCGCTCGATGGTCTTTGTCTGTCAGTACATGGGGTCTGGGCTGGTTTTGGTTTAGCTGTGTTTCTTTCGCCACAGTCACATCATAAGTCGACTCGGGCAGCTTTAAATGGTCTGAAATATCACTGATTCATGTGACATACAATGACCAGCACACGTTCGAAGTCACTGACCTCTCATGACCAACCTATTCTACTTTTACCCCTTTTCTACTGATAATACAATTCTTCCCTGCTCTTTTATACTGTCGGGTCCTCCTCACGTGACTGCTAGAGGTCAATTCCATATTACTTAGGGTTTTCCGGGTACTTTCGCTCAAATGGTGCAGGGAGTGCCATTCCTACTGGAGCGACATAAGAAATCTTCTGCCGGGATCTTTTCTCTGTCCCTGCAGGTGGGAGTGCTCGGGTGGCACCTGTGGTCTTGTCCTGCGTTGTACTCTACTTTAATATACCCCAAGTGAATCTTCTTGTGGCTGCTGATATTTGACAACCCTCTGCCTTACTGAAGAGTCCACTCATCTAACTTAATGTAATATTTGGCAGTGTTTTGATGATAAAGGATTACGTAAACCGTATTTCATTCCACAGTGCTTGTGGATCATATTCCCTATGCCATGGCACCTTGTATCCACCCGTGCAGTTTTTGAAAGTTCGTGCAAATGTGTGCAGGGTTCCAGCTACATGTCTTTTGAAGAAATGGAACTTCTATTCTCACTCCCATGTTAGGAAGAATGTTTGCTTAGTAGCCTGCATTTTTATCGTTGAGCTTATTATTTTTTTATTGTTGTTATACACACATCAAAAAAAAAGTTTTGCATCACCCCGGTACTCAGAACTCCTGAAGACAGACGTTGACTGTGGATATTGTATCACAGACACAGTCCCTTTGACTGTTCAGAGATATCATTAAACCACCCCAAAGATGTAAACAACCATGCATGAGCAGCGCCTATTAGACGGAGGGGGTCGGACAGCCGATGAGTTCCAGTCATTCCACCAGGAAGGAGGTACACGGCTCGTGTAGTCTGTAGTTCAACCACCCGTAGACGGTCAATGCCGCAGTTCGATCGTCTCCGCATTGTTACTTTGTGCCAGGAAGCGCTCTCAACAAGGTAAGTTTCTAGGCGTCTCTGAGTGAAACAAAGCGATGTTGTTCGGACATGTTGGGTCAGGCCGCCCAAGGGCAACTACTGCAGTGGATGACCGCTACCTACGGATTGCCGGCCGCGGTGGTCTCGCGGTTCTAGGCGCGCAGTCCGGAACCGTGCGACTGCTACGGTCGCAGGTTCGAATCCTGCCTCGGGCATAGATGTGTGTGATGTCCTTAGGTTAGTTAGGTTTAAGTAGTTCTAAGTTCTAGGGGACTGATGACCACAGCAGTTGAGTGCCATAGTGCTCAGAGCCATTTGAACCTACGGATTATCGCTCGGGGGAACACTGACAGCAACGCCACCAAGTTGGATAATTCTTTTCGTGTAGCCACAGGACGTCGTGTTACGACTCAAACTGTGCGCAACAGGCTGCATGATGCGCAACTTCACCCCCAACGTCCATGGCGAGGTCCATCTTTGCAACGAAGGCACCATGCAGCGTGGTACAGATGGACCCAGCAACATGCTGAATGGCCCGCTCAGGATTGCCATCACGTTCTCTTCACCGATGAGTGTTGCATATGCTTCAATCATGCAGTTGTCGGAGACGTGTTTGGAGGCAACCTGATCAAGCTGACCGCCTTAGACACACCGTCCAGAGAGTGCAGCAAGGTGGAGGTTTCCTGCTATTTTGGGGGTGCATTATGTGGGGCCAACGTACGCCGCTGGTGGTCATGGAAGGTGCCGTAACGGCTATAGGATACGTGAATGCCATCCTCCGACCGATAGTGCAACCATATCGGCAACATATGGGCGAAGGATTCGTCTTCAGAAACGACAATTCGCACTCCCATCGTGCACATCTTGCGAATGACTTCCGTCAGGATAACGACATCACTCGACTAGAGTGGCCGGTAAGTTTTCCAGACATGAACTCAATCGAACATGCCTGGCATAGATCGAAAAGGGCTGTTTATGGACGACGTGACCCACCAACCAACCTGAGGGATCTACGCCGAATGGCCGTTGAGGAGTGGGACAATCTGGACCTAGAATGCCTCGATGAACTTGTGGATTGTGTGCCACGACGAATATAGGCATGCATCAGTGCAAGAGGACGTGTTACTGGTTTTAGAGGTACCGGTGTGTACAGCAATCTGGACCACCACTTCTGAAGGTCTTGCCGTATTCCGGTACAACATGTAATGTGTGGTTCTCATGAGCAAGAGAAAGGGCGGAAATGATGTTTATGTTGATCTCTATTCCAATTTCTGTACTAATTCCGGAACTCTCGGAACTGAGATGATGCTTTTTTTTTTCTTTTTTTTTTTTTTTTTGCTATGTGTAGTTGATAAGTTACGGCGAAAGGATCGTTGCGCGTCGAGTTCGTTTTATATTCCAGCATCTTATGGGCGTGGTTCTGGGGTAGCATTATTTCTTATTACGATATTTAAGCTAATAATCTTACAGACATCTTCAAGATGAAAATGGTTCAAATGGCTCTGAGCACTATGGGACTTAACTTCTAAGATCATCAGTCCTCTAGATCTTAGAACTACTTAAAGCTAATAGCCTAATGACGTCACACACATCCTTGCCCGAGGTAGGATTCGAACCTGCGACAGTAGCGGTCACGCGGTTCCAGACTGTAGCACCTAGAACCGCTCCGCCATCTTCAAAATGAATCACTGACAGGAACTTCAACAACTTGAGACAGTACTGTGGAATAAACGCGCTTGCGTCAGAGAAAACACTTTCAGCAACATGAGCGTCAGAATTAAACTTATTGCGCCTAAAAGAAAAACAAAGCGAGGTCACAGTCACATAATCCACACCGCTTATGAATTATGTGGCTTATTATTAAAATGGGTGGTATGTATTGGAATGCCAGGCATTGAAGTCTCACAACAGCATATCCACTGAGAGCGCAGTGATTTCCATGGTTTGCTGAGCTGAAAATTCTCGCCTTGGTTAAGCAGGTTTTCTGCTAATTGTATTTCCATGGCTTCCCTGACTACTGAATCGCGATAGGACGAGACTGTAGCGAGTATCATGACTCTGCCGCAGTCCATGGAAAAGCCAGTGGGATTTAAATGTTCAGCGATTGCAGATTTGTTGGGCTGTAGAAGGCAGGTCTGTCGCTTGTATTCGATGCAGCAATTCTTGTACAGTGTACAGTGTACTATGTTCTTTTTACCACAGTTACTAGGAATTTCCTATATATTCGCCTTCAGTAAAACACAAATTCTATGTTGTTTGTTTCCTATAAATTAAGCTCCTGATTAAGCGGTTTTTCCGATCTCGGTGCTGTATTTTAAGCCCATGTTCAATATTTTTCAGTAAAATCTTTTGTATCACAAATTTTTATTACCAAACATAAGTACATATATGAAGCGCTATGAAAATAATTCTTGGCCGGTAAATTTACGAGCCTATGCAGAAGAAAATGGCGTCCAAAAGACCTCTGCGCGGATTGCGCAACTAAACGGTTTGCACGATTGAGGGTGAAGTATAGGTCTGCAGTCAAAATGAAACAAATGTACAACATTAGAATTACATTCTCCACAACTTGAAGTTCGAAAATAAAATTTCTGGAAGTGCGTTTGCAAATGGCGGCCACTTGAACACGTAGGTACTGAAAGTGGACCTATTTTGTTGCCTTTAAATGTAAATAAGAAACATTATGAAAAATGTCTCGTTTTTTGAGATTCACGCCGAAATTACAAGTGTCTATTTTATTAAATCTAACATGACATCAATTTTACCGGTTAGTTTTTTTATCAGAGCAACAAACATTGTCTCAAGAAATACGCATTTAAAGTTTTGAGATCGAATTTTTGTATATAACATAACATTTTTCAACTTACTATTAATATGCTATTTCTGGGCCGTACAGTAAACCTTCGTCTTCTCTGAAGATCTCGTTTTCTAAAGCGCGCGTCTCTCTAGTCGCAGTTCTAGCCAGTCCTAACGCTCGAAGCGTTTCCCATACCTTTTCGTGGCGAATGAGCAAACCCTGCTGCCGATAACGACTCTCATGTTATGCACAACACCCTTATATCCGTCGCTAATGACGCACGTCTGATTATTTGCAATTTGGACGCCTTTTACTCACGAAAATATGTGTTATGGTGCGTTAACTTCAAATTAATGAATTCAGAGTTTCATTTTCGTTCTACATATACGTTCCAAGCCATCTCTCCATCAAACTGTCGTCAGTCACACACTGTCTGCACAGTCAGTCACAGTCACATACAGTCAGTCACAGTCTGCATACAATATCAGTAGCTTCAATAACTTCACCCCTCAGTGGCGGCTAATGATCAAAAGTGTCTCATCTTACTTCCATTTACACCACCAACTTCCGCACCAGTAATCCTGCTGCGGATTGCCATTCGTTGAACTGCTGCGAAAATGCGTGGTCATAATCGATATTTTCATCTCACTTTCAGCCAAAGCATATATAAAAAATATACTTGAGACATCTGATGGGCACGTGCAACACCTATATCAGTATGTTATTTGACCCAGAACATTGTAATATTTTTGCAAAGAAAGAGCTTTCAATTGTAGATGCAAACGATCCAAGTGCCGAAAACGGTTAGAGTGGACGTAACCGCTCTTCCATTGAAACTTGATTTTCAGGTATAAGCAATAATTTCCTGACAAAACCTTTGTGATCACTTGTTCTTCAGACTATAAGGAGTCAATATATAAAAACAAGATTTTTTTTTAGCAATCGAGATTAGATCACCACCTTAAAAGATAAGAAAATTGCAACCCCAACTCCCAGCATTTCCACTCCACAATTCCAACGTTGTTCGAATTTCATTAATTGAAATTCCACGTTCGCACACCGTCGACGAAAATGGAAGTATGTACGAAATACATAGACTTCTTTTTTGGGAAATATGATTGAGTATTCCATTGGTAAACACACAATACCTCAAGCAAATGTTGCGATTTTTGCCGAATAACACCTTACTTATGACTTTTGCGAGTCCGCTGGTCATAAGTGTCTGAATTCGGTGAATTCTGCTTACGTAATCTGTGGATTCGTGAACGTTCAGACAACTATTGTACGCAATAGATGTCTGCTGGTGATAGGCAACAGAACACACACCTCTCCGCATTTTAAATTCATTTTAATTCCGTTTTAGCCGTTCGAGTTATGGCACTTTCATTGTTAGTATATCTATTCATGTTTCACTTAAGAATGGATTGAAGGAGAACGGTAGTATTCATCAATACCGACAATAATATCTCCTAAAGACTAGTTCAGTCTTTCCTCTTAGTCTGCCTAGCACAACTTGGAGCCTGCTCAACAGTGGACGGTCCGTAAATGGGTACCATACCAGCTCAATATTCGTCTCGGGACGGGGTTTTCATGGGGTGGCTCCAGTGTTTGCAGTCAGCTTTTTCAGTGTGTAACAACTCTAGCATAGCCTGAGAACAAACTGCGAAGTGGTAACAGTTTCATCGCGCCAGTCCCAGAGACTGCAGATTGTAAAACACGAATTCTGACAAAGGAAGTAATTAAAATGTACCTCCCTCAGAATGCAAACACCAATAAAAATATTTGAGTGCCAGAATGCGTAATAGAGAGGTCAGGCAGAAACAGCTTGGCAGTTCATAAAAGGAATGCCGTTTGCAGCGCACAAAAGTATTTGTCCTGTTACAAATGGTTGCGTCAGTCCCGAAGTTTTGTCAAAGACTGGAAGGTAGTTAAAGCCAGACGTTGACTGCATAGCAAACATACTCCCGTCTTTGCAAATAATGTGGACACTACTCATGTTTGCCTACTTCCCCATAGCCTGCGAGACAAGCATTAAACATTACTCGGTTTATGCTATTGCAAGTTCTGTGCTGCAACGTTCTAACATATAGTAAAGTGCGTCTGTGAAGTCATGGTGCAGTTTTAATCACAGAAAAGCAATGAAACAAGACAGAAGTGAGAAACAAGATGGAAATGAAAGAGAATCCTTCCAAGTGTGCGTAACTGTTCAGTGCAGTGCGATGTGGCTTCCATCTATTGCCACACACACATTCCAATTACAGATCAGTTCTTCCATCTGGTGTAACACAATGAGTAACGTCTGCGAGTCTCTGTTTTAGTTGGTTAATGTCGTTCATACGTTCCCTGTACGTACGGTGCTACACATGAACCCAAAAGTAAAAGTCTAATGGAGTTAGGTCCTGGGCTCAAGCTAGCCGTAACTTAATATCACACCTTCCCATCCAATGCTGGCGAAATTTTTATTCAGAAACTCGCGAACACTGTTGGCAGAGAGTGGAGGAGCGCCGTCTTGTTGAGAGACGACACTTTCTGGAAATAGAGGTGCTGGATACAGGTCCAAGATGCCAAGATAGTTGTTCGACGTCACACTCTGTTCAGCATAGAAAGATGGGCCTATAACTTTATGATGAACTAGAGAACACCAAACGTTCACCGGGGTGTTACATTCGTACTCAAAGTAGACACGAGAAGCTTTCAGAAGCCCATAAACGGACGGTAAAGCGATAAACATGACCAAAGACGTGGAATGTGCCCCAACCGCTAAACACAATCTTCTTCATAAATCGTTCATCGTAGTCTATCTCATTAAGCATACATTTAACAAACTCGAATCGTTTTGTCTATCAGTCGGTCTGATAGCGTGCAAAAACTGTACTTTGCAGTTCCAAAAGCGGAGACATTTCTTTAAAACCCTATGAATTGTAGACCTTTTTAGGCCTAATTCTCGAGCACACCTGCTCACCTGTTTTTCGGGGCTCTTTAGGCATCTATTCGGAATAACTTTTACTAATTCGTCATTTGCCGATGGTCTACCAGAATGCGGTTTGTCCAACAAACCACTGGTATCGTTCAACTGCTTATCCCATTGATTAATGTTATTTCTATGTGATGTCTCTTTGTTGTGTACACAACGATATTCAAGTTGATCATTGGTTACAGAATCGAATTCAGGAAACCACAGAACACATTGAAATTTTCCTCCTTACCTCACACATCTCGACTAAGGTGGCCTAATCCAACGTTGCTACACGGTTCGTTGCGTTGCTTCACCAGGTGGGAGCGCACACGATGGAACATCATACTACAGTAACTCTTTGCGATTCTGTTCAATGTAGCGAGGAATGACTGCTATTCATCCACATGTGCTATCAGTGAGCGTGCTGTTCCTGTGGAGAATGGGGAAGGCGCGCGATTTATTTGTGTTCGACGAGGGCAGATTGTCAGGGGGTTGGGTTGTTTGGGGAAGGAGACCATACATCGAGGTCATCGGTCTCATCGGATTAGGGAAGGACGGGGAAGGAGGTCGGCCGTGCCCTTTCGCCTGGAGCGATTTAGGGAAATCACGGAAAACCTAAATCAGGATGGCCGCAAGCGGGAGTTTGTGAGGGTCCCAGAGGCTCGACACGAGCATTTTGGAAACGCCACGACATGTTAGTTGTTCCAGGAGTGCTGCGGTGGTCACGTGGCGAAACCAAGGTGAAACCACGTCCAGACGTCGTGGGGTTGGCGGCTACCCCTCATTACAGATGTCGGACATCGCAGAGAGGACAGGCTGGTAAAACAGAACAAGTGGCGAACATTGGCGGAACTAACATCAGGCTTTAAAGCTGGGCAGAGTACAAGTGTGTATGACCACACAGTGCACCGAACACTCCTAACGATGGGCCACCACAGTCGACGTCTCATGCATGTGCCAATATTAACAACACGACATCGGCAACTTCGATTAAAATGGACAAGTGACCATTGGCAGAGCTTTGTATGGCCTGGTGAGTCCCCATACCTTCATCATGCCGATGGGAGTGCGCGAATCCGTCGTCTTCCAGGGAAACAGCTCCTTGACACCCGTAGTGCGGGACGGAGACGAGCTGGTGGCTGCTCCATTATTATGTGGGGAACACTCACGTGGGCATCCTTGTTTGATACAATGAAGGCTTTCACGACCGGATGGTACAGTTGTTGATAATTCTTCCGGGTTATATGGCCGTGGTCCACGGAATTATTCTATTCCTAACGTTTCGTCCAATACTACGGTGGACATCCTCAGAGATATGGCTGGTCCTGCTGAGTCGGCAGGACTTAAACCTAACTAACCTAAGGACATCACACACATACGTGCCCGAGGCAGGCTTCGAACCTGCGACCGTAGCAGCCGCGTGGTTCCGGACGGAAGCGCCTGGAACCGCTCGACCACAGGGGCCTGCTGTGTATAAGTGATACTTTATTAATTCAAAACTAACACCTTATTATTGCAGATTAAATCCACTGAAGACGCTTTAATATTAAAGTATATCGCGTCTGGAACGTAAATGAAAAGCATGGATCAAGAAATCGTCGGTCCAATTTATAAAACGAACATGCGTATGTTTCACACACTAAGCCAAACAGCCTAGGGGTACTTTTTAAAATTACGTTTAGATCCAAGTTTACAGTTACCTTTCAGAAATGTTCAGCACGAATAAGATTAGTCTAATCAAAAATGAATAGGAATTAACACTTAAATAAAATCAACAGCCACTGATAATTGAACACAGGTATCGAGACTTTAAAAAAAAATTTAAAAAAAGGGTGTTACCGACCGCTATCTCCAGCGGGTGTAGCCGAAACGTCAGAAAATCATACTGACACATAGCGACTGCGGCTGGCTTGAGGCAGTACCTGGTCGCCGGTCGCCAGCTGACTGAGTGGGTTAAGGACGCGCGAGAACGCAGCGGAGCGGAGCGGAAATCCTAGCAGGCGAGGCGTCTGGCGAGCAGGAATGTCCGGTGGAATGTGAACCCACACACACGCACTCCCAGATACACCGGCCGGGCGCCAAGGACGTCTGCACCGTCTCGGACATCGGCTCGGCCGTTCTCGAGGTCGTCTGGTTGGCGAAACCCACTGCCCGTCTTCACCCCCCCCCCCCCCCCCTCCCCAATGCACCCTAGCCCACACTAGTAAGTCCGGCCGCACATCACACGGTCCGGTTACTGGCTGCTAGTGGCGGTGTGGCGGTGACACGTCATTAGCGGCAGAATTACACCACCCGGCAGTACCTGTAATAGTTTTTTAACATGTGATGTACGTTTCTTGATAATCTTTGCGTACGCTAAACATATCTCGATCCACTTACAGAAATTTAAGCTGTCCTCTTAGGCTCCTGCTTTAACACACTCTCGGAAATTCCCACACATTCGGTAATGCACAGCAAAATACAGGGTGAAACTTCCTGGCAGATTAAAACTGTGTGCCGGACCTAGACTCGAACTCGGGACCTTTGCCTTTCGCGTGCAAATGCTCTACCAACTGAGCTACCCAAGCACGACTCACGCCCCGTCCTCACAGCTTTACTTCTGCCAGTACCTCGCCTCCTACCTTCCAGGAAGTTTCATATCAGCGCATACTCCACTGCAAAGAGAAAATCTCATTCTGGTAACATCTCCCAGGCTGTGGCTAAGCCATGTCTCCGCAATATCCTTTCTTTCAGGAGTGCTAGTTCTGCAAGGTTCGCAGGAGAGCTTCTGTTAAGTTTGGAAAGGCAAAGGTCCCGAGTTCGAGTCTCGGTCCAGCACACAGTTTTAATCTGCCAGGAAGTTTCATAAAAGCGCACACTCCGCTGCAAAGTGAAAATCTGATTCTAAAATAGGGTTTTTAACGCTTTATAATATTTATTATATTAAACGTACAGTTATAAATGATATGTCAAATTAAAGAGCAACTCAAACAGTTTTACCAAGAACCTTATAAACGTTCAAAGTGCGCACGATTTGTCACACGGCACACATCAAGTCTGTAGCCGAGTTCTTCCCAAACGTCGATAAGTGGGTCTTCAGTGATTGCAGCAACAGCTGCTTCAATCCAGTTTCTTAATTCAGGGAGGTCTGCTGGTAGCGGAGGCACGTGTACACGATCCTTGATGAAGCCCCAAAGGAAAACATCGCATGGCGTTATGTCGGGTGAACGTGGAGTCCATGCGAAGCAAGCCCTGTCATTGGGCCTCTTGCGGCCCATCCAGCGCTTGTGTACAGATAAGTTCAACCAATCGCGTACTTCACTATGCCAGTGAGGTGGTTCACCAACTTGCTGGAAAATAAGTTCTCTGGCTCATCTTCTTCCAACTGAAGAAAGGGCCGTTGCTCTAGTGTGTCAAGGTAAAAAGACCCAGTTACAGTAGGTTCACCAAAAAAGAAAGACCCATAAACTTCCCGCGAGGATACGGCACAAAAAGCAGTCACTTCAGTGGAATCTCGTTGCATTTGTACTACCCTCGTGAGGATTTTCTGAGCCCCAGATGCGCGCATTGTGGGTGTTAACATGTCCACTAAGCTGAAAGATCGATTCATCGCTGAAGACAACATGCTCCAGAAAATCTTCATCGTCGTGAACCAACATTTCATTTGCAAAGTTGGCACGTAATTCATGGTCTGTAATAACTGTAAACGGTATGGACGTAGTTGTACACGTTTTCTTAAAACTTTCCAAACAGACGACACGGGAACTTGTAATTCACGACTAGCCTTTCGGACTGATTTCTTTGGACTACAAGTAAACAACTCTTTCACTAGCTCAACAGTCTCTTCACTAACTCTTGGTCGTCCTGTGCTCTTCCCTTTACAAAAGGCAGTCGGTATCTTCAAATTCATGATACCATCTACGAATGTTATTACCACTTGGAGGATCACAAACGAACTTCAGCTGGAATGCACGTTGCACAGTAACTACAGATTCGGTCTTTGCAAACTGCAAAACACAAAACGCTTTCTGTTCACTACTTGCATCTTCGCTAGACAGCGGATTGCGGCGGAAACATTGCGCGCTGCGCATGCGCGCTGGCGCCAAACAAAACTGTTTGAGTTGCTCTTTCATCTGACATATCATTTATAACTGGAAGTTTAACGTAATGAATATTATAAATCGTTAAAAAGCCGAAATTCACTTATAAACACCCCGTATTTATTTCGTCCTTCGTTTCCTACTCAGACAAAAAGTAAATAAATAAAATAAAAATAAAATAAAAAATCGAAGAAGCTCGTTCCTGAGATAACGCGCATTTTTATGTAAATAACACCCAATATTGCAGAACATACTCGTATTACATTCATAAGTAAGTCCAAAAATGTGTTAAAACGCTAAGATAAAAAGAATTAGCACATAACGTAACACGAACTTAGTTTCTTCGACGTTGTAGTCTACGTCCTGATCCAATTAAAAGGCTTATATCGTTGATACATCATTATTGACATTTAACAATAAAGGTAATGTATTTGTGGTAAATCTTCAGTAACCTGTTGCCTTGAAAATGCGCAGTGGAAGTTACAATACAAAGCAGCTAAAAACGTCCAAGTCAATGCGAAGTCTTATATATTTCAAGTTTCTGCTACCAGTCACTTATTATTTTATTCTTAATCTAACATAATGTAACGCGTTTCGAACATGTTCTGCTCATCTTCAGGCGTTTATACATACATACATAGAGAAATGTTACTTAAAAATAAACAGTCTTAAACTAGAATAATCTAGAACGCTTTGCCCATCGTTTTTTACTGTAGCTGCTGTTGTGCCATTTGGGGGCAAGGAGGGGGGCAGTGTATGGCTAGAAATTGAAATCAATGATGTCTTCTGCTGTTTTTTTTTTCTTTGTGGTTGACTATGTATATCACAGCCTGTATAGGATGCAGATAGATTTGCATCAGTTACGTGAACAGATGAACAGAACATGTTCGAAACGCGTTGTTTTACGTTAGAATAAGCATAAAATAAAAGTGACTGGTAGCAGAAACTTGAAATAAATAATAATCCCACACAGTCACGGTTCACAAACATAGCCATTATGGCTGAAAATACCGTAAATATGAAGTCTGCAGCATCGAATGAAACTTCATTTTTACGTCACTTCCGAGTGAGAAATAGTCTCTTTCCCTTAGCTGAAGAGGTATAATTCTCCCGTTAAAGTAAACTGTGATGGTGTGACAGTATGCACATGTGCGTGTGCTACCTAATAGTAGCACGTCAATGCTTAACAACCAAAATATGATCATATAAGATAGCAAGCGATATTTTTGATTGGTTTGAGGATTCTTTGGGAGGACGATAATGTTATCTTGGCTAAAGAGTCATCGACAGCTGATGTACAAGCAGCATCAGTTGTGCCTCAGGGAAGTGTGTTCATGTTTTTGTACAGTGTGTCCCATTTATCTTGAGCATCCTAAATAACTTTTTGTACAAAAGAAAAATAAAAAAATTACCACACAACAGTTGAGGAGCGCCGGAACAAAACCCAATATATCCACTTTTGCTGTATATGCGTGTTTGAGCTGTAGGAGGGAGATACGGGAGTAATACACGCTGCCACAAAATAATTTTCAGCACAACGCAAGTGTTTTATGGTGTGTTTCTTATTTATATAGCTTGTGGAGCAGTTTAGAGATCACTATTTGTTACTTTCTGTATTAACAGCAAATGTGGATTTATCAGGTTTTATTCCGGCGCTCCTCAGTTGTTTAGCCACCATGGACACAGACGAAGATATGAACAGCAGTATGTCTTTTTTATCAGTACCCTATATTTTGTCGGTGATCCACTTCCTCTCCTCGTACTTGTTCAGAAACGTATTACAGTGTACCACTCATGTAAACATGATATTAAAGCGTAACACAAAACTGATATTGACTTTCCCGTGGTGGGACACAGTGCAGGTCTGTGGCGCAACGTGACTCGCCCACTTGCTGCAGTTGACGGTAAATACAAGGAGAATCCACACCAGCCGTCCAGTCAACTGTCTCCAGTTGAGGTAGTGTGTGAGTGCAGTATACACCAACGAAGAGAACGTAGAAATGCTTTCGTTTACGGAAAATGTAAGTAGGCAGAACAGTGATTGCAATAATGTTTTCTTATTTACAAAACTGATAGAATTGTACGTCGAAATGAACATTCTTAAGGTCCGCATTGTGGCAATTCGGCAAATGCACCGTCGTGACCAGACAGTACCTCCCTGACCACGACGGCGCCCTAGTGATTGATCGAGCTGATTGATAGCTAGCCGGCCGATTACGTATGTGCATTTAGATACGAATACATAGAACGCAGCCAATTGTATTCCGAAGACCTACAACACGCCGTTCTGACGCCACATACCTCCGTTGAGAAACAACAGCATTTACGAACTGGCGTGATACGAAAACACAGTGTGTGCTGAATATTTCAAGAGTTCAAGTGATTTATTCTATTGTTAGCAGCAGTAATGTTGACTTGAGGAACCGACTAAGCGAAATGAAGGAACATTTCAGTTCTATCTTATTTGGTGGTGCCAATTTAAAAACTAGAGCCATGTATTCAGCCTCGTTAATTTCCTGACGCAAAATTTTCATTGTCTACAACAGGGAACCGAATTTCAAAGCAAGAGAGACTTTGGAGTCAACAATTCGTATTTATTCATCATTAACGAATAATTTTTTTAAAATATGACTTCAGTTTTTAGCTTAGATGTTGTTAATGACTTGAGATCCGAAGAAATCCACAAGTTCATTTTGTAAATAAAAACCGCCTTTTTCTTGTTGTAATTTATTTTTTTGTTGCAGTCGCGTTTCGTCTTTTACCTTAAGGCATCTTCAGAGTAATCTAGAATGATATAGTTTTGTATTGATATATGATATTTGTAATTTATAAAAGAGTTTAGGTCTTGTTTTTAACGAAAATAGGTCGTTACTTACAGTTAATTCTAGTTTTTGGCTGGCATCTGCGTTTCCTCTCATCAGATCGCATGCTGGAAGTCTCTCTATCACTTTACTTATGAACTATAAGCACATTTTCATGTTACGAACCTTTTTCTTCAAAATTTTCATGTTCTTTGCGTTAACTGCTGTGGACTACTTAGTCTTTTGTCGTTGTAGATCTTTTATCGAACACTGTGATTTAAAGTCGTAACTGCTGTGTGTTCACTTTATGTCTCTTTCTTCTTGGTTTGATTACGTACATGTTAACATAACAAGATATATGCTGAAACCTAACGTAATATCTGCAAGTGTGTGTGTGTGTGTGTGTGTGTGTGTGTGTGTGTGTGTGTGTGTGAGTGTGTGTATGTGTGTGTGTGTGTGTGAGAGAGAGAGAGAGAGAGAGAGAGAGAGAGAGAGAGAGAGAGAGAGAGAGAGAGTATATGTGGATGGGTTGGTGGTTAACCAGGGCGAGTTGTAGAAAGCTGAAACCGAATGTAATAGCTGTCAGGGTGTGGTTGAAAGGTTTAGTGTTCAGCTGATTTGAGTACTAAAACACAGTTTACTGTAAAATATCCACAACTAATGACAGAAGACTAATAGTGTTCCACAGCAACATGAAAATTATGAAGAGAAACATTTGTAATATGAAAATGTGCTTATGATTGATAACTGAAGTTATAGTGCGACCTCTAGCATGCGACCAGATGAGAGGAAGCGCAGTTGTCATCCAAAAACTCGAAGAACTATAAGTAATCAGTTATTTACGTAAGAAGCAAGACAAACGGTTTTATAATCTATAAATATCACATATGAAAAAAAACTGCATCATTCTAGATTCCACTGAAGATGCCTTAAATTAAAAGGCGAAACGCGTCTGGAAAAAATAAAATACTTTTCCACAAGGAAAAGGCCGTTTTCATCTACAAAAGTAATATTTCTGTGCATGCTGCAGATGATGGCCACGCAAACAAACTGGTTAATGCCAAAACTATTTAAATTTAAAAAATACTATTAAAACTGCAATTGTTTCTCTGCGTCCTATGTATGACCTAAAACAGGGAAAAGTAGTTTTTATGGTAGTTCCGCAAATAAGACTGGGTATTGATCATCAACAGACATCACAAGAACTAAATGCCATACGCTTTTCCACTCGACAGTACACACCTTCCTTTGTGTCAAAGTCGTTACTGGCTGGTTAAATGTTTGAGCGGAGAGTAAACAAGACTTCCATGAATTTACACTATAGATTACTGTCCGAATTTTTGTAGTCAAACGATGAATGGGAGATAAACAAATGAGGTATCAAATTGATCAGCACTGAGGCCTAGTTCTGTTAAATAAGATCTAATGGCTTGAAAGTAAACAGGGTAATTCAGAAAAAAGTAATTAGAGATTTGAGGGGAAAATTCAAATATTTCACCAACAGTTGCCGCTAATTGTGAAAATGAAGTGTCAATAAATATCAAACCTCAGCATCAACTGAAGATTTTTTGTTATCTATTTGGGTATATGCCTTAGTAACAACTGAATATCGATAGATATTTAAATACTTTCTGAATAAAACTTGAAACTAAAAGAAATTGAAAAAAGAAACTGTCAAATTTTTTGCAACATGGTTTGTCTAAAACTATAAATTAAAATTATAGATTAAAGAAACATTTGGTGCGCCTTTGAATGATGCTCAAAGTCATACACAGCAAACGAGGAACCGATCGGGAATTTAAAGTTTGGTTGTTGACTTAAAATCTTAAAATTTTAAAGAGTAGTGGAGGGTATTTACTGGCGGGAATTCAGTCGTAAGGAGACCGTGCCTACTCATTACCACAGATTTCGTTGAAATTTAAGAAGTATACAAGACTTGGCCAGAAATAAAAGCAATAAGCGTGCAGGCTCAGAGGGCCACGTCTTTAGAAAACAAAATAACATTTATAAAAAATGTTCAAATGTGTGTGAAATCTTATGGGACTTAACTACTAAGGTCATCAGTCCCTAGGCTTACACACTACTTAACCTAAATTATCCTAAGGACAAACACACACCCATGTCCGAGGGAGGGCTCGAAACTCCGCCGGGGCCATAACATTTATAGAGCTGGTCTTTTGCTTACAGTTTTCAGGCAGCGGTTGCGTCAGTGGGAAGAGCACAGGACGGTTATCCGAAGATTGTGGCACCAAGTAAGTTTTCAATTTTTTGTTTTCAATTTTTACGCTCCTTATGCTGCGAATAAACCGAAATAATGCTCAGTATATTCTACACTAGCTCCAGAGAAACTGGTATAGGCATGTGTAATCAAATACAGATACATAATCAGGCAGAATACGGCGCTGCGGTCATCAACGCTTATGTATGACAGCAAGAGTCTGGCGCAATTGTAAATCGGTTACTGCACCTACAATGACAGGTTATCAACATTTAAGTGAGTCTGAACACGGTGTTATAATCGGCCCAGGAGCGATGGGGCACAGCATCTCCGAGGTAACGATGAAGTTGGATTTTTCACGTATGAGCGTTTCACGAGTGTGCTGTGAATCTCAGGAATCCGGTAAATCATCAAATCTCAGACATTGCTGCGGCCGGAAAAAGATCCTGTAAGAAGGGGACCAACGACGACTGAAGAGAATCGTTCAACGCAGCAGAAGTGCAACCCTTCCGCAAATTGCTGCAGATTTCAATGCTGCGCCATCAACAAGTGTCAGCGTGCGGACCATTCAACAAAACATCATCGAAATGGGTTTTCGGAGCCGAAGGCCCAGTAGCATGCCCTTGACGACACAAAGCTTTACGGCTCGCCTGGACTCGTCAACGCCGACCTCGGACTATTGATCACTGGAAACATGTGCCTGGTCTGACGAGTCTCGTTTCAAATTGTATCAAACGGATGGACGAGCACGAGTGTGGAGACAGCCTCATGAATCCAGGGCCCTGCAGGTCAGCAAGGGACTGTTGAAGGTGGTGGAGATTCTATAATGGTGTGGGACGTGTGCAGTTGGAGTGATATGGGACCCCTGATACGTCTAGATACGACTCTGACAGGGGACACGTACGTCTGATTACCTGCATCCAATGCCGGCCTGTGTGGCCGAGCGGTTCTAGGCGCTTCAGTCTGGAACCGCACGACCGCTACGGTCACAAGTTTGAATCCTGCCTCGGGCATCTACGTGTGTGATGTCCTTAGGTTAGTTAGGTTTAAGTAGTTCTAAGTTGTAGGGGACTGATGACCTCAGGTGTTAAGTCCCATAGTGCTCAGAGCCATTTGAACCATTTTTGAACCTGCATCCATTCATGTCCATTGTGCATTCCGACGAACTTGTGGAATTCCAGCAGGGCAATGCGACAGCCAGAATTGCTACAGACTGACTCCAGGAACGCTCTTCTGCGTTTAAACACTTCCGCTGTCTACCAAACTTCCCGGACATGGACATTATTGAGCGTATCTGGGATGCCTTGTAAGGTGCTGTTCAGGAGAGATCTCCACCCGCTCGTACTCTTACGAATTTATGGAGAGCTCTGCAGGATTCATATCAGTTCCCTACAGCTCTACTTCAGACATTAGTCGAGTCCATGCCACATCGCGCTGCGGCACTTCTGCATGCTCGCAGGGGCCCTACACGACATTAGGCAGGTGTATCAGTTTCTTTGGCTGTTCATATATTTCTTGAAACTTTTGTAAAAGGGCCGGCCGCGGTGGTCTCGCGGTTCTAAGCGCGCAGTCCGGAACCGTGCGACTGCTGCCTGAGCGTACATCGTTTTCCTTTCTGTTCTCGTTCTGAGGGGGATACGCAGGCTCATAGCTTGTTGATTTACAGAATGATGATGATGGGTCCCACACTCCGAGGAGCGTAGGGGGACGATGCGGGAGACCCGCACCGCTGTACTAGGCAAGCTCCTAGAGGAGGTGCTTTGCCGTTGTCTTCCTCCGACCGTAATGGGGATGAATGATGACGATGAAGAAGACACAACAACGCCCTGTCATCTCGAGGCAGGGAAAATCCCTGACCACACCGAAAATCGAACCCGGGACCCCGTGCGCGGGAAGCGAGAACGCTACCGCAAGACCACGAGCTGCGGAAGAACATCTGATAACAAATCGGTATTTAAATATACACCTCTGAAACCCGCAGTATATTTACAATGTGCGCTCGATTGTTTTGTAAGCATATTCGTCGATATTTATTCCGCCTATATTTCAGTATACAGATGCTCTTTTCGGTATAGCGAGAGCCGATAATGTTACGTTTCTAAATATCGATATATCGGATTCCAGATATTTTTAAAAATATCAGCAGGCCTAGTTCGGACCGGGACTTCACTCAACGCTTAATTTGGAAGAAGAACAACAAGCATGAGCAGCAGAAGAAGAAAGCATAATTAGTGCATCTGTTTTACGGGGAACAGGCTGTAAACCATGCACGGCGAGTATGTGATGGGGCAGGTGTCACTACAACGGTACTTATAAGGTTGAAACTTAGTCGCTGAAACATGTTATTTTACAAATCTAGTAACCAGCGACAAAATGGTTGTCGGAGCACAAAAAGGGGAATATGCTCCTTAGTATCTGAAAAAAAATAGGAGCATAGAGGTATTCTTATTCCTTGATAGTTCAATTATGTGAAACTCAAATAATGCGTAAATAAATCATTTTACACTTCAGGCCGAATTTTCCGATGATAGCGGAGACACTTGATAGTCGATTTCTCCGTGTTACGCCCCTTTATAAACTAAGTTTTCGCCTCGTATTTTAGTATTTTAGTGTACAAGTAGGGTACCTTTGAACTTCTGTAGCCGGCCGCTGTGGGCGAGCGGTTCTAGGCGTTTCAGTCCGGAACCGCGCTGCTGTTACGGTCGCAGGTTTGAATCCTGCCTCGGGCATGGATGTGTGTGCTGTCCTTAGGTTAGTTAGCTTTAAGTAGTTCTAAGTTCTAGGGGACTCATGACCTCAGAAGATAAGCCCCATAGTGCTTAGAGCCATTTGAACCTATAAGCCCCTTAAGGTATACCGTAGACCACATATATGATCCAAAAAGAAACAATTGATTTGCCCCATTTTACTAAGCTGAAGAAAGTGAATAATGCTCGAACTTCGCCTCTGTACTGTAGAATAAGTATGACAAGACGATCCTTCCGTTGGGTATACAAAGAGCCCTAGTCCAAGGGCTAGCCAAAACACTTCATCCTACCTTTCTACCACTAATAAAACCCAAGGTATTAGTCCCGGAAAAATCCCGTCTTTATGCGCAGAATGATGAAACATATTAGATAGCTCTGTGAACTCACACGCTGAAGCTTTTAATATGAAATCACAAACTCCTCTTTGCCTATAATAGCATAGATTCTATCATGAGGAGCTATCATCCGTGAAAGATATTAATCTGGAACTTCCATTTCAATGGTTAAGGCTTTGCAGTATGATATTTCATATCTTGTACCCTTGTCGTTAACAGTTGTTGATTCCGCCTTGGAACTTAATCAAATGGTTCAAATGGCTCTGAGCACTATGGGACTTAACATCTATGGTCATCAGTCCCCTAGAACTTAGAACTACTTAAACCTAACTAACCTAAGGACAGCACACAACACCCAGTCATCACGAGGCAAGGAAAATCCCTGACCCTGCCGGGAATCGAACCCGGGAACCCGGGCGTGGGAAGCGAGAACGAACTTAATCAGAGGGCGATATACATTCGGTTGTCCTAGATCACACAGAAGAACTGCTCGTTATTGCCCCAATGTTATTTGTCCAAAGGAAAATCTAGTCTGCTCTTCTGTATTACCTGAAATTCAATCATCTGCATGCGGAATAAAATGCTCTTTGTAATACTGGGTAGCTTTCAAGAGTCGAAGTGAAATATGGAGACGTAGGATAAAGTGAGTCAAAAACGTATTTCGTTGGAACACATATACTTTAACTAAGAAAACTAATGTTAAAGCGCTCCATTTACGTGTGAATTCAAGTACATTCCTCTTTGACGAAGTTATCAGCTACAACCACGATAGTGGAATGATGCAGAAAAGAACTATCCTGATCTCATACAAATTCGTAAAAAAATAAATACAAGGTGTTTTGATTCTCAGAAGAAAAGATATGATACATCGACTTCCTGAAAAGATGTGGGGCGAGAAATCTCTAGCCGTCCTTTAACTTGGATTATATTAAGTCCAAAACGTGTGACCACTGTTCGAACACACAAAATTATGTTAGTGGGTGCTAAGAATGAATATCTAAATCGTCGTGATAAGCATTCATGTGAAATCGATCTGCAGGCCCACACGGCTCACTGAATTTAATGCAAAGGTCTACGCCAATAGCACGAAGCGGCCGTCAAGACAATGATTTTCTAATCAAGAATCAGACCTCAAAAAAGTAGCTGGCGATATTACTGTTTAATGATAATATAGAATAATGGACATAAGTGTAAGCGCGCATAGACGTTCACGCCGTTATCACATTGGAGACACAGGGACGGGGAGTGACGATCACTCTACTCCACCCGCCATCCAGGAAAGAAGTGTCCGCAAGCGCCGTGCGGGATTAGCCGAGAGGTCAGCCGACACGGTAGCTCAGCGTGTTCGGTCAGAGGGTTAGCTCCCTCTGTAATAAAAAAAACTGAGTTAATCGATCCACAACGAACTTAAACGGATGTCTTACGACGTCCGCCCCGGGCAGATGCAAAGAACAAAACCGAACAAAATGAGATTAAAAAAAAAAAGAAAAAAAGCGGTCTAAGGCGCTGCAGTCATGTACTGTGCGGCTGGTCCCGGCGGAAGTTCAATCCTCCCTCGGGCATAGGTGTGTTTGTTTATCCTTAGGATAATTTAGGTTACGTAGTTTGTAAGCTTAGGGACTGATGACCTTAGCAGTTAAGTCCCATAAGATTTCATACACATTTGAACATTTTTTTTGTCCGCAAATGTTTTCCAAAGGCTCTGGCTCCCACTAACTTGGCCAAGAAGACCCCTGACGTCAGCTGATAGCAATCGGGGCCCTCGTGAAATACGGGCGCGGCAACGAACTGGAAACATCAAACCAGTTGTCTTGTCCGACATACATCGCGAACGCTTGGGTACATTCGGGATCAGGCAGGATATCAGAATCTCAGTGGAAAGACACCTACTTAAGTCTTCAATGTTGTCATACGCCACCGAGGCCGTGAGTGAACTTAAACGCGCAGTGACAAAAACTATCAAAGTGATCTAAAATAATAACTCACTGCCCGTTGGAGACGACCGCTGCAACTCATAAGACCTGTAGTGCCATGCGCTGTGACGCACGCCGCGAGGGCTGTGCAATCCTTTGGCCCCGACACCAACTAAAACATCGTTGCTGTGTTAGTAAACGGTACACGTATGTTTGATTAGAGGCTCGTTGGTTTAGCTAGCGGACGAGACAATAATTAACGCCGTAGTGGCAAAGATGTAAACAGTCACCTTTCAAGCTGAGTGGATAAAACAATAGTTGCCTGGAGAAAAATACACATAGATAGCTTTGGAGCGCTGTAGGTGGTGTAGAACAGCTATCATATAGTCATCTGACTAGAAGGCATGGCAGTGAAGTGATGTGTACAGTATGTGTTTACCTGTTGAATGGCAAACAGCGCAGAAAGACGTGTCAGTGTTGAGAAGTCACACAATGGCAGATAGGAGCTATCGTGAATGAGATTTTCACTCTGCAGCGGAACTTCCTGGCAGATTAAAACTGTGTGCCAGACCGAGACTCGAACACGGGACGTTTGCCTTTCGCGGGCAAGTGCTCTACCATCTGAGCTACCCAAGCACGACTCACGCCCCGTCCTCACAGCTTTACTTCTGCCAGTACCTCGTCTTCTACTTTGGTAGAGCACTTGCCCGCGAAAGGCAACGTCCCGAGTTCGAGTCTCGGTCTGGCACAAAGTTTTAATCTGCCAGGAAGTTTCAGGAGCAATCGTATTTTACATGCCCAGACTGCACGGTGCATAAGATGCCCGTTTTGTTGATGTATGACGACGGCTGACTGCCCAACGTGTCTACAAGGAATGGTGTAGCACTCGCAGTTGTGTAAAGCGGCGTAACAAAAGTGATCGTAAAAGGACCCGGACAGATACGGGAGACGAATGACGTGCTTTGTGAATTACAGTTCGTTTTAAACCCAACAGCATCTGTTGCTGTCAGTGAATGGAGGTCCATCTCAATCAGTTTTCCAGCGGACATTGGAAAAGCAACTGCATGCAACTGCAAAAAGCCACGGGCTTCATGGCTATACTTTACTAAATGAGCCTCTGATATGCATCGAGTATGCCCTCTCGGTATGCAAATCACACTACTACAATTCAGATCTGTGAGAATGAAACGGAAAGTAAGGATGGCCCTGATGTGTGAGCCTGAGCTGTGGGTCTCGTATGAGATTAACAAATATGACAGTAGCACTGGGGTGGATGGCTATTGGAATGAAACAGGAGATCAGAAGGATTACGATTTATTGACAGTTTAGTCGCATGTAAATTACCACAGGACAAAAACAAGTAATCAAATTCTCTTTCTAGGTATAAATGAGTACTGAGCCTGAGTTCGTGAAATAAACATACAAATCGTCGGGGTGAGCGGTATGGCTTGTAGGGGAATTGAAATTACTCTAGTAACAAAGCATCGTGCAGAATCTAATTGAATTTATGCACAGGATCGTTGCGATCGTGATGATTGCATCGATTTGATAAGTGAGATAGACAGGCACACGAGAAAACAACAAATTCATGGCTAAGAGGTCAAAAACAGAGCATGACCGATTACTAGCATGAAGTGAAACGCGCCTATATTCTGGCGAGTTTTACTTGCTTGCAACATTTCTGTGTAAACTTACAAAGGTTCAACCGAAATTAGTGGAGAAGAAATGCAGCGGATTATGGTCTGCCAAGTACGCGACGCATCAGCTTCTGCCCTCTGCTGTTCTCCCAAGTGTCTTCGAGAAAGACCATCTGACTCTCAAGAAGACTCCTGCCTCAATGTTCTCTACAGAAGACTCCGTCCCGGTTTACACTCTTTGCTTCTGCGCTTCTGTCTCCAAAAACCGCTGGTAAGGCATTCTGAATGCAAGTCTCTGGCTCTGCCAAAGGGAAATCTCGTCTCAAAACTGGCGCGCTCATAATGCAAAATAGTATGACATTTTTCAGGAAGTTGCGAGTGCCGACAAATGGTAATCCACCAAGCCCATAGCGAACACCGACCAATCGTACCTCAGCCTTACTTTCTCACCTATACTACATGTGTACTAGGGGCCCCAGTGAGTTGCCGGCGATCTACCGTTTTTCTTGTGCCACATTAAAAACGATCTTTTCTGGCTAAGGCGCCCAAAGTCGCACGCTTTTACCACCTACCAACCGGACACCTCCGACCATTTTGCAGGTGGTCAACAGCAGTTTGGGGACGCTTTGGCCTCTCCCGCCGAAGGTTCGAGTCCTCCCTCGGGCATGGGTGTGTGTGTTGTTCTTAGTATAAGTTAGTTTAAGTAGTGTGTAAGTCTAGGGACCGATGACCTCAGCAGAGTGGTCCCTTAGGAATCCACACACACATTTGGAGGCGCTCTATAGAAAATATCGCGGCGTCGTGTAAGTGAAGAGGACCGCTGGCGGACCACGCCAGCCGAGGTGCCACCATTTGGAGGGAACGTTAATCCCCTGAGACGGAGAAACCGTCGTCCACCTGAAGGGCTGTGGCGAAATAGCCCGCGGTCCTTGCCTATGCGATGGCTTGCGGGCGGCCGCTTCCCCAGGCTCTGATATGGCCTGCAGTTCTGTCCTAACGGCCTCTGCTGTTATACCTCTAACTACACAGAGGTATATACAATTAGGAATGGGAAATCTGTGCAATCATCACATATGTCAGACCTGCGTTATGTATGTGTTAAATTCTGTAGAAAAAAAATCTGTGAACCGTGATTTATTTCCAAAGAATATTCTTAAGAATTTATTTTACTTATTAGCGATTCATCAAGAACATTAACACATTTAATGACGCTATGTAAGCATGGAAGTAAGTGACAGGGAGTAACTGATGAAATCATAACCAAATTCCTTTCAACAAATGGGAATTTTATTCACTTTAATAGTGCCTAAAAGCATTTTTAAAAGAAACAGATTTAAAATTATAATCAGAAAACACCCTCTAAATATCAAAGTTACAATTTATTCAGAGGCAGAAAGAAACAAATTTTGACTGTATGAGCTTTTGGGCACAGAACCTTGCTGCTCCCTTTTGACACGGCCGTAGTTATGACCGCTCACAACAGCCTCTGAAAGACTACACTGGTGCAAATCTGCAATACACCAGATAACCTTAAACTAAGAGTTTTAACAATTTACACAAGCATACAAACTATGCACCACCCGTAGGAGGGATGGAAATAGTGCTAAACACTAACAATTAAAATATTAACCTTGCCACCAAAGGTGCAACTTGATTTTAACTTCTAAGAAAAGTCTTATGGTGAAATGGTTGCAACTTTAAATTCTAAAATGATCATTTAAATTAAAGCACATGATATGCAATCTGATATAAAATTCTACAAGGCTGGCCAAACAATAGTTAAGATGCTCTACACTGCACATATACCGTGTCTCAAGATCATAGGCAATAATATCAAAGTTTCCAAAGATCAAAACATATTTCAGGTATTAGGCCGTTACACTCCGATTAATAAATTCGTTAAAACACAAAATCTGACAAACATGACAGAGGCAGCTACTAACGTACGGTAGATTGATAGGGAGATTACCGAACAACCCAAACCGCAGGTTGCTCTAATCCGCCCCTACTCCACAAGGGAAAAACGGACCACCCAATTTATAAACAACCACCTCCCTGCGGGTGGGCAAATGGAGAAGAATGGTGGGACAACCCCAAATCAAATGGCTGGTGACCTCACCAAGAAAACAAGCAGTATATAACAAGAGAAAATCAAACAACATATCACCAATCACTTAACTTCTAATAAACTGAAATTTCGAGAAGACCTGGCGCGGCACCCCCAAATCGCTCTCTCGAACCGTCCACTGCCAGCCGCTTGAACGGATGCAGGAAGGCGCCCCGATCTCCCATCTCACGGCATCGCAGTTCGCAGCGACCAGACTGATGTCGTGGGTTGACTCCTGTTGCTCTCATGTCGACCGCGAAGTCACTCCCCTCGCTATACGCCCACTGGACTCACGTGGCGACCTCACATGCGCCAACATTCAAGACGGACAAGTCATCTTGTGTCTCAGTGCGCAACTCACCAACCGATCAATCCAGCGACCGCCAGTGACCATTGCCTGAGCAAACTCGAGCAGACTGGCGGCATAACGCACAGACTCAGATGCAGGAACTAAGCCCCGAGTGGGTGACCACTCTCTGAGTTCTCTTACTGGCGGAGTGGAAAGACTCATTTTGCCGGCTTTAAACATTGATCCTAACGACAGACATACTAGCACTCTGAACGACAGACAGACACTAACTGCCTAACAAATTCGAAAAAGAGACCGACCCAGACTGACCCACTGGCGAGTTTTTATTTTTTTTTCCTTTATTGTGATTTCATTCCCCTGCTCCATATGGGCAGGGGAGGGCTGTCAGCGGCACAATCCTCCGCTCTTCAGCTGAGTGACATGACAACTTAAATAAGAATAAAGTGTTACATACAAAAGGCGATAAAGGGGAACTTAAAACAGAATAATGGGAGAAAATGGAGGTAAAAAATAGACTAATGCGGAGACGTTCATGGAGGACAGTTAAAAAAAGTCACCAGAAAGTTAAAAAACACAGTTGGCTATTCTTCAAAACTCAGAGAAGACACTGAATGTACATGCACACGTTAAAAGTCGGCCACAGTAGTAAAAACACTCCGGAACAACACACTTAAAACCCACTTGGAGCATACACAACGAAGAATAAAACTGCCAGGCGGGACCTGCCGAGGGAAAGGGCATAGAGGATGGAAAAGTAGGGGAGAGCAAAGGGGCAGCAGGGGAAGCGGTGGGATGAAGAAAGGAGGGGTATCAGTGGGTACACGAAGAGGCAGGAGACACGTGGGGTGGGAGATGAAGAGGGAAGACAGGGCAGGAGGGAGTGCAGAGACACTGGAAGGAGGCACAAGAGATGGAGGGGGATTAGGAGGGGGAAGCCGCTCAGGAGGAGGGAGGAGGAGGAGAGGGAGCCCTGAGGAGTAGGCAGGAAGACGGGGTTAGAGTTGGTAGGAAGGGTAGATGTCAGGGCCCACTGGCGACCTCATTGCGCCCCTTAAATGCACCTAAACAGGCAACTTTTCCCCTTTCCCACCAGAGGGAGACACCAAAGCTGCGACTGCCACAGCGGCGCCACCGCCAGAAACGGAGGGCGACTGCTTCACACTACGCGCTGCGGCGCGCTCTTCAAAACAGCAGTTTTTACTGCGGCTCAATCTGCCTATAATATTACTGATTCCATACATGTATATAACTGAAAAGAAGGGAGGCTTGTTAAACAATAGACGTTTGGAGTCGAGTACCTCGCCAAAGGTCTTTAATCACAGTGGTACACAAAGTTGCCAGTTTCAAATGTGCCAAAAATCACAGAAACTTGACAGTAGCTGAAGTTAGTTGTACAGTGTGTCCTCCGAATAGCCGCGACTTTGCTTCTTTTCAAGTTATGTAATATGAAGATTACAACGACCATCGAAGGAGACGTTTAACGCACCGTGTGTTGAGAGTGTACTTCAGGCCAGAGATAGTTCTGTGATGTTTTACGGGTATTTTTCGTAATTGGGATTGCGCCAACATGAAGCAGCATTTTTTATTCCAGCAATCTTGCTGGCCAGATATTGCCCGTCCTTCTGTATCTTCATGATTAATACGGTCCCGCCTTCCAGGGTCGCACACATACGTTCTTGGTTTGACGAACACGCAGGCACGCCAGTGCACCTAGCCTCCTAAATCACTCGATCTTAATCCCATAGAAAGTGTCTGTTTGCAAAAGCAGGTGAAACGTAGCAATCAATGTCACCGCAGTTTCGTGTGTCTGCGGGATCTTACTAACCAAGAGTGGCTTCAGTTGGGTGTAACCTACCTGCGGGAACTTGTGGGCACTCTCCCTCGCCGAACGGACTTCAATATGAAGGCTTGAAGCCGTGTTACACGGTATTAGCGACGTGTCTCCTGGTGGGACAAATTTTTCTGTCCGATTTGCTTATAATGAAAAGGGACTTCGCACTGCCTGCAACGGAGAAGTGCTGGAATGCAGCTGTGAAAACAAAATACTTGTGCTGTAACGAAACAGTTATATCCTAGTTTTCCTCGCGATCGGTACCCTGTATAAAATGCAGCCTCTGAAAGTCTGTACGCAATGAATTCACTAAATAATGACTGTGTTTACAAAACCGAGCCAAAATATTCACGACCGATCCGTAATAAAATAACGTGAATCTTTCGATATGTGTAAAAACCCTATCTCTGTTTCCTAACTACTGTAGAAAATCTCGTTTGTTTACGACCTGAAGACTACATTATTAATATATTAGTATCAAAATTCCTATACGCCAAGTAGCTACTTCGCGAGCACCCTGTTTGATACACGCAGTGGCAGAATAAACTCAGTATCCAGCACAGCGGACAATGGTTATCTACTCATCTCGTTCATGAAACCGGAACGTCGAGTGTGACTGACTAACTGGTAAGATAACTTCTTCCCACATACGCAGCCAGGTTACCACACTGCACGTGAGACATACATACAGGACACGCGGTCGCTGTCAGTAGTAAACTACAGAGCAATCTTGGACGATTTCCCCTGCTTTATTACATAACTTTTCATCGCAAGATAAGCATGTAAATTACAACAATGTTAACCACAGTAATTAAATTCAATGTTACTCCCGTCTGTTGTAAGCATTAAAGTATAACAACGGTAGTGGGATGTACGTGAATTAAATCAGGCGATGGTGAAGGAATGTCACACCAAAAGCTCAGTTTCAGTATTAGGGCAGCAAAATGACTGGCTGAAGCAGAGAAATTATAAAATACAAACTTGCAGCAGCAAGAAAAGCGTTTCTGAAAAATAGATATGCGTAACATCGAATATAAATTCTAGAGAGTACTTTTCCTGTTATTTTGAAATACACCCTTTAATACATTATTTAGGATGTATCTAATTTCGCTCTCTTGGTTATTACGTGTATAATACTGCACCATAATAAAAACTATTATGCTTACAGCGGGTTATGATCCACATATCAGTGTGGGGAAGAAGGTTACATGCCGGAGTCGATACAGACAGTTCCAGTGAGTACCAAATTAAATGAAAGAACACAACCATTTTGTGGTTTTTGTAGCTGTACCAGCATACATAAAAACAAGTTAGAATCAGTACTCAAGTGGAAATAGACTAAGGTTGCACGAACTTATTAGGGACACTATCGTATGTTGCCTTATGTACATAAACACTATCAATGTAAGTATTAGGAAGTAGTTACTAAAGGTCTTTTTCTGCACTGAGGCCTTGTACAGAAGTGAAACGCGGAAGATAAATAGTAGAGACAGGAAAGTTGCGAAAATGGATAAACACAAAATAGAGAAAACTTAAAATGGAGGTTTTAATGCTTCAGGTGTTATACGTAGTCTGCCCCCACTTGAATACAGTGAACAGAACTTCCTTAGAACCATGTGAAACTGTTAGGAAAGTCCTTCCTGGGGATGTTGCCACATTGGCTTGATTGTCGTTTAATGTTGTCAAAGCGTTGACCCTTCGTGTGAGTGCCTGCACTTTGTCGTTTCGTGGTAATTTCATATTGATAACACCTTATTTTGTCACCGGTGATGATTTTTTCCGCGAAAACAATTGCCCGCGTTTTGCATTTCAATCAAGTCGCGGCAGTCGTTCACATATCGTTATTTTTGTTTGGGAGTCAAGGAGTGCGGGACGGACATTGCACACACTTTTCCCATCTTGAAAACGATCTGACGAATATCTTGAACACTTTACTTGGAGATGTTGCTCCATTGCGACTTCTGACACAAAAACATTGACACACTAGGAAAGCAAGTACACTAGTTAACATCACCTGCTCACAATGGCTAGTCGAAAGCGCATAGATTGTTTACAGTTGTTAGTTCAAATCGGCACCGTAGTAAATGCACTGACGTCGGCTACACGTCAGGAATGAAATCAGTGTAGATACGTGTGAAATGTAGTACTACAAGTGAATGTTGATGATTAGACGGATAGAACAGAATGCTAATGAAAAGGTCCTGAGTCGAAGCGGATGTAAAAAAAATGCAGCACTAAAAGAACGGATCTGTAGCCTGGACACATTGTGAGGGAGGTAAAAATTGTAGAGGGAGACCGAGGCGTGAACTGCTTCGATTCGTCGTAGGTAGCACTAGCTGTGCAGAAATGAGGGGCTTCCACAGGATAGAGTAACGTGGAGACACGCACCAAACCAGTCTTCAGACTTAGCACGACCACAAAAACGTGCACTTTAATTATCAGAACGCATTTGTCATGTGCACTGTGACTCCGCTGCCGGTAAATGGTTAACAAGAACAACTGTGCCAGAAAGAGCAGCACAGTAACTACTTCCCGTTCCTCATCCTTTTTTCTGCCTCCTTTCCGTTGCTCCAGATTTTCTCCGTCTTTCGAAAGTTTGGAAGACACCTGCGGACTTCTAACGAAGCTGGAGCCGATAAACCGAACCGCCCCGGCCAGTAATTAAAACTTGCGGTCGCTCACGAGCACGGTAGGCAAATTCCACCGAGCTTTAAACTTCCGTCCAGGTTCCAGCGACAGAGGCTGCTTTTTCCTTCAGGTCTGTTCTTTGGCTGGGTCGGTTTCGGCGACACAAGAAATCTGCCCGCGCGTAAGACGCATCAGCAGATTTTTTCCGCTCATCTGCCGTTCGGCCACTCGCCCTGTCACCGGGAACGATACAGGCGGCTGCAAAAGACAGATACCTCAGCACTCACTAGTCGCTGGTGGGCCGTTGAAAGGACAAACAAATGATGTTTAGGTACTGTACGCACTCGTAGTTACATAAAACCTTCTAGTAAACTCAGATATGACAAATAAGAACCTCTGGCACTAACTTTCTAGTTTTTCTTTCCCCTCTTTATTTGTTTTATTTATTTATTTCTCTATTTATTTATTTAATCAGATCTGATTTGGGCCATCAGGCCCACTCTTACAGGGATTCACACATATAGCGCCCTTTTTACATCATAGTTACCTAAGAAACAACAATTTTAATGTGACAAACAGCATTAAAATGATTTGAGTGTCTGAGTGGCAATGTGAGCAAATAACACTGACTGAACTGCCGAAGTTAATACTAGCAGTATTTATAATACCGCTGCTGCTGCCACTAATATTGATGACAATATTAATAATATAATAATGCCTTCCGTCCCCCCTCTCTACGACTATAATAATTATATAATAATGACTTCTGTCCCCCATCCCTCCCCCCCTCCTCTCTCTCTCTCTCTCTCTCTCTCTCTCTCTCTTTCTCTCTCTCTCTCTCCACTGAACGAGATGGCGCAGTGATTAGCACACTGGACTCGCATTCGGAAGGACAACGGTTCAATCCCGCGTCCGGCCATTCTGATTTAAGTTTTCCGTGATTTCCCTAAATCGCTCCAGGCAAATGGCGGGATGGCTCCTTTGAAAGGGTACGGCCGACTTCCTTCCCCATCCTTCACTAATCCTTTTTTTTGGTCATCAGTCTACTGACTGGTTTGATGCGGCCCGCCACGAATTCCTTTACTGTGCCAACCTCTTCATCTCAGAGTAGCGCTTGCAACCTACGTCCTCAATTATTTGGTTGACCTATTCAAATCTCTGTCTTTCTCTACAGTTCTTGCCCTCTACAGCTCCCTCTAGTACCATGGAAGTCATTCCCTCATGTCTTAGCACATGTCCTATCATCCTGTCCTTTCTCCTTATCAGTGTTTTCCACATATTCCTTTCCTCTCCGATTCTGCGTAGAAGCTCCTCATTCCTTACCTTATCAGTCCACCTAATTTTCAACATTCGTCTATAGCACCACATCTCAAATGCTTCGATTCTCTTCTGTTCCGGTATTCCCACAGTCCATGTTTCACTACCATACAATGCTGTACTCCAGACGTACATCCTCATAAATTTCTTCCTCAAATTAAGGCCGGTATTTGATATTAGTAGATTTCTCTTGGCCAGAAATGCCTTTTTTGCCATAGCGAGTCTGCTTTTGATGTCCTCCTTGCTCCGTCCGTCATTGGTTATTTTACTGCCTAGGTAGCAGAATTCCTTAACTTCATTGACTTCGTGACCATCAATCCTGATGTTAAGTTTCTCGCTGTTCTCATTTCTACTACTTCTTATTACCTTCGTCTTTCTCCGATTTACTCTCATACCATACTGTGGACTCATTAGACTGTTCATTCCGTTCAGCAGATCATTTAATTCTTCTTCACTTTCACTCAGGATAGCAATGTCATCAGCGAATCGTATCATTGATATCCTTTCACCTGGTATTTTAATTCCACTCCTGAACCTTTCTTTTATTTCCATCATTGCTTCCTCGATGTACAGATTGAAGAGTAGGGGCGAAAGGCTACAGCTTTGTCTTACACCCTTCTTAATACGAGCACTTCGTTCTTGATTGTCCAATCTTATTATTCACTCTTGGTTGTTGTACATATTGTATATGACCCGTCTCTCCCTATAGCTTACCCCTACTTTTTCAGTATCTCGAACAGCTTGCACCATTTTATATTGTCGAACGCTTTTTCCAGGTCGACAAATCCTATGATTGTGTCTTGATTTTTCTTTAGCCTTGCCTCCATTATTAGCCGTAACGTCAGAATTGCCTCTCTCGTGCCTTTACTTATCCTAAAGCCAAACTGATCGTCCCCTAGCGCATTCTCAATTTTCTTTTCCATTCTTCTGTATATTATTCTTGTAAGCAACTTCGATGCATGAGCTGTTAAGCTGATTGTGCGATAATTCTCGCACTTGTCAGCTCTTGCCGTCTTCGGAATTGTGTGGATGATGCTTTTCCAAAAGACAGATGGTATGTCGCCAGACTCATATATTCTACACACCAACGTGAATAGTCGTTTTGTTGCCACTTCCCCTAATGATTTTAGAAATTCTGATGGCATGTTATCTATCCCTTCTGCCTTATTTGACCGTAAGTCCTCCAAAGCTCTTTTAAATTCCGATTCTAATACTGGATCCCCTATCTCTTCTAAATCGACTCCTGTTTCTTCTTCTATCACATCAGACAAATCTTCACCCTTATACAGGCTTTCAATGTATTCTTTCCACCTATCTGCTCTCTCCTCTGCATTTAACAGTGGAATTCCCGTTGCACTCTTAATGTTACTACCGTTGCTTTTAATGTCCCCAAAGGTTGTTTTGACTTTCCTGTATGCTGAGTCTGTCCTTCCGACAATCATAGCTTTTTCGATGTCTTCACATTTTTCCTGCAGCCATTTCGTCTTAGCTTCCCTTCAGTTCCTATTTATTTCATTCCTCATTTCTGTATTCCTGATTTTCCCGGAACATGTTTGTACTTCCTCCTTTCATCAATCAACTGAAGTATTTCTTCTGTTACCCATGGTTTCTTCGCAGCTACCTTCTTTGTAGCTATGTTTTCCTTCCCAACTTCTGTGATGGCCCTTTTTAGAGACTTCCATTCCTCTTCAACTGTACTGCCTACTGCGCTATTCCTTATCGCTGTATCTATAGCGTTAGAGAACTTCAAACGTATCTCGTCACCCCTTAGTACTTCCGTATCCCACTTCTTTGCGTATTGATTCTTCCTGACTAATGTCTTGAACTTCAGCCTACTCTTCATCACTACTATATTGTGATCTGAGTCTATATCTGCTCCTGGGTACGTCTTACAATCCAGTATCTGATTTCGGAATTTCTGTCTGACCATGATGTAATCTAATTGAAATCTTCCCGCATCTCCCGGCCTTTTCCAAGTACATGTCTTCCTCTTGTGATTCTTGAACAGGGCATTCGCTATTACTAGCTGAAACTTGTTACAGAACTCAATTAGTCTTTCTCCTCTTTCATTCCTCGTCCCAAGCCCATATTCTCCTGTAACTTTTTCTTCTACTCCTTCCCCTACAACTGCATTCCAGTCGCCCATGACTATTAGATTTTCGTCCCCCTTTACATACTGCATTACCCTTTCAATATCCTCATACACTTTCTCTATCTGTTCATCTTCAGCTTGCGACGTCGGCATGTATACCTGAACTATCGTTGTCGGTGTTGGTCTGCTGTCGATTCTGATTAGAACAACCCGGTCACTGAACTGTTCACAGTAACACACCCTCTGCCCTACCTTCCTATTCATAACGAATCCTACACCTGTTATACCATTGTCTGCTGCTGTTGATATTACCCGATACTCATCTGTCCAGAAATCCTTGTCTTTCTTCCACTTCACTTCACTGACCCCTACTATGTATAGATTGAGCCTTTGCATTTCCCTTTTCAGATTTTCTAGTTTCCCTACCACGTTCAAGCTTCTGACATTCCACGCCCCGACTCTTAGAACGTTATCCTTTCGTTGATTATTCAATATTTTTCTCATGGTAACCTCCCCCTTCGCAGTCCCCTCCCGGAGATCTGAATGAGGGGCTATTCCAGAATCTTTTGCCAATGGAGAGATCATCATGACACTTCTTCAACTACAGGCCACATGTCCTGTGGATACACGTTACGTGTCTTTAATGCAGTGGTTTCCATTGCCTTCTGCATCCTCATGTCGTTGATCATCGCTGATTCTTCCGCATTTAGGGGCAATTTTCCACCCCTAGGACAAGAGAGTGCCCTGAACCTCTATCCGCTCCTCCGTCCTCTTTGACAAGGCCGTTGGCAGAATGAGGCTGACTTCTTATGCCGGAAATCTTCGGCCGCCAATGCTAATTATTTATCAAAATTTAGGCAGTGGCGGGGATCGAACCCGGGACCGAAGACGTCTTTGATTATGAATCAAAGACGCTACCCCTAGACCACGGGTGCACTAATCCTATGGACCGAATACCTCGCTGTTTGGTCTATTCCCCCAAACAACCAAACAACCAACCAACCAACCAACCTCTCCCGCCTCTTCGCCTCAACTCGTCCACAAAAAATCCAAAATTTATATAACAAATTGATATACAGTAACAAATACAGGATCATGGTTATAAAATCACACAATGTTCCCGTGAACATCAGGAACGATAGTAGAAGTTCTTGAGTGTAATGATAACGAACGATGCACGCTGTACAAAAAATTCGGAAGGGAAGCAGATATACAAGGTGGTACCAATTGACCTTTCGTTACTTGAGTCAGTGTAGACGGAAAACTATTTATCGTATAAAAAAAGAAAAAAAATAACACAGAAATTGGACAGTACTCGACTGCAGGCGTGTAGTGTGGCACGACTTGTCGTCGGTTTGGCTGATTTCAAATGATTCGAGGCGTCGAGCGCACCGTGTGTAATACGTAGTGCTTGAACGACCTATTTCAAGGCGGTGATGGTTCTGTATTACTTTCTGGAGAGTGATTCGTGCCAGGACCTGCGTACACACATTCAGTTACAGAAGTAGGACGTTTATTTAAACATTCTCAGTCAGTAAATATCGCTCTTTCTTCCACCAAGAATTTGGTCATGAGCCATACCGTGGCACGAGCGCTCAGCCTATCTTCACACTTCCCCCAGCACCACAACACGCTGTCTGAGCATGAGGAGAGGGAAACTGCGAACATGCCGTATTTAAATAGCAATGCAGTCGCACAGTGTACGACTTAATTTTATATTTCACATTTCGCGACAACATAGATCAAAACAAAACAAATATTTTCAGTATTATCGAATCATTTTTGCCGCACTGAAGACATAATGTAATTTTTATCGGATACAAACTGTCGGCATGCGGACGGACCTAGGAAATTTTCACAGATTTTCCTACTCAGGTTGCCACATGAACGTGGCACATTCAAAAATAGCCAATTAGACGCATATGTTGGTCGAAATATTGCACCACTTTTGCAAAATCATTATGAACACGTCGAAGCTACTCGAGGAAAACAATATAGATGTCGTGGACAATTTTAACGTAAATAGGTTTGTCATTGAAACGGGAACTGTACTGCAGATCAATTCGTTCCATCTGCGCCTCGCTCTGAAATGTCAAACGGTCTCGAAAACAGATCGAACGCAGATATAAGATTGGTAGTGGTCTCAGAACGATTAGAAAACCATCCTCATAATTTTTTCAAGGCGACAAAGAATTCTTCAGACCGTGTATTTTCTTTAACGCCAGTGAGCGTAGTGAACTGTACTATGTCGCTTCTACAGTGCCATATTCTCTTTAAATGCACCCCATTCAATTTAAAAATAAGTGTCTTATTGTGGGTAGCTTGCAGTAAAGTCCACTTTAAAAGCGAGGTCTGCTGTTCATTCTGGATGTTCTAATTTTCGTTCCTGCTTCCTTTTTGGCTTATAAATTCAATAACAGTGTATTTTAAATCGAAAAATGGTTCCATACATGCCCATTGACATAACCAACGTACTTCATAATAACACACAAAAGCCGCGAGGAGTGGCCGAGCTATTTGAGGTGCCATGTCACGGATTGCGCGGCTCCTCCCGCAGGAGGTTCGAGTCCTCCCTCGGGCATGAGTGTGTGTGTGTTATTCTAAGAATAAGTTAGTTTCAGTAGCGTGTAAATCTAGGGACAGGTGAACTCAGTAATTTGGTTCCTTAGGAATTCACACAAATTTGAACATTTTTAATACACAAAATCTCCATTCTCCTTGTACAGTTCAGTGGAAAACTTTTTCCACTGACAGCAGAAAAATGGGTTTCACAAATGTTACTATTCGTACCACCAATTTTTTCACGTATTGCATATCTGCGAATTTAGCGCAAAGTGCTTCTTGATGTGCAGAACAGTTAATCCCATTCTGTCGATCGTTGTAATTTCTTACTCTTTTATTGTGAATTAAATTTTTTAATTTGTTCTGCATGGTATTTCAGTGTCGTTTCATATGAAATTTGCAGTACTCGCCGATTATGCGACAGCGTAACAGATACGGAGAATGCCCATCCCTCTCTCGTGTCATTCCCATCCAGTTTTAAAAGGTTGTTGCGATATATCGCTAGGCTGCCTCTTTTTGTGCAAACAACTACTGCACGTTTGAACGTTCTTCATACCGGGAACGAACAGCGAACGATAAACAGCGCTGACACCACGTTTCTACTGAACTGAAGAGCGCTGTACTCAGTGAAAAATGTCACACCGCAGCACTAAATGAAATGTGCTGTAGCAGGTACTCCCGGGAAGGACTGAGCACTCCCGAGACCAACCGAGGCACGTTCTGCACGCAGCCCACACATCCGACACGTGTGTGTGTTCTGCACGTGGCCTACACACCTGGCACGTGTGTGCGCCTTGTACACAGCCCATACACCTGGCACGTGTGTGCGTCTTGCACACAGCCCACACACTCAGCAGGTGTGTGCGTCCTGCATTCAGCCTACACACCGGCACATGTGCGGTTTGTTCGGCCCTGTTCTGAGCCTTCATGAAGGATTTGGTGTGCACACTCCCGTCTTCCAGTATGACAACAACCACGTCTACAGGCCACATGCACACGCTCCTGGTTTGACAAGCACTGGAGCTCTCAATCGTATCTTGACTGCCCTGCTAAATCACCTTATCCTTGTACCATATGTAATGTCCCACATTATCTGGAACTGCAAGTCAGACATCGCAGTCAGCATATCTGCAGTTCGGCTTCAACTGGATATGAAACCTCTGAGGAATGTTGTGGACATGGTACTTATTAGCATGGCTTCTCCTCGAGCTAACATTTTTTTACAGTGTGTGTATCCGAGTGCGTGCAATTGTGAATGGAAGTTACTTTGACTTTTTAATCTAGTTTCGTCGTGTTTCGCTACTCGCCTTTTTATTCCTTTCCCAATAGACCTCTTAGAAATCGAAACTGGTAATGAAATATATAATAAATAAATTTCGTCCGCATTTTGTTTCAGAGGACTTATCACCTACGACATTGGTTTATTTCGCGGCGGTAACTATGACATCCGGCTCGCCTGCGCGCTGTCACAGCCGCCCTGCGACGTATCCGTCCGCGCGTTTAAGTTACGGGTTCAGTGCCCCCTGGAAGCGCGGCCACCCGCCAAACTAGCCACTCTGCGCCCCAGCCACTAACCTAACGTCTACCGACAAATCGTCGGCCGAGGTGCGGGCCGATCCCCGTTATTGACGCTAATTGAATCTCCCGAGCTGAGAGGGCGCCCCCATTTCTCTCCGCCCACACTGACGGCCTCTCAGAACGGACCCCCGGAGCCTTTTTTGTGCCTCCCTTCTGTCCTCTCCCGTCGCTCGGCCAAGTTGTTAGGGATATGCGAATGGCTTCAGCGGCTAACGAATGCGGAAGCGGGAGCCACCTGAACAGATCTGGTGAGATTACCCCGTTAGGTGAGAGAAAGGAAATCGTCCCCTTTGAATGCAATTGAATTTTAACGCGAAAAAAAAAGTTTCAAATGCGTTTACATTCAAGTGCATTGTCCTATTCTCTATTGTGCTTAATCATTCTCATCGATTTAGCGTTGTGGTTTAAAGACAAGTGGGATTTATTTATAAATTTATTTGTTTCCTTAGCCTGATCGTCATGCAACGTTATGCTCTCGTGAGCCAGATGTCAAACTAACGACGCACGAGAAATAAGTAGTGGCCCCCAGGGTACGGTCGCAGGTTCGAATCCCGCCTCGGGCACGGATGTGTGTGATATCCTTAGGTTAGTTACGCTTAAGAAGTTTTAAGTTCTAGGGGACTGATGACCTCAGATGTTAAGTCCCATAGTGCTCAGAGCCATTTGAACGTACAGACCGACCTCGTCTGTTGACAGAGACCGCCGACAGTTAAAGAGAGTCGTAATGTGTAATAGACAGACATCTATCCAGACCATCAACAGGAAATTCCAAACTGCATCAGGATCCACTGCAAGTACTGTGACAGTTAGGCGGGAGATAATAAAACTTGGAATTCATGGTAGAGCGGTTGCTCATATGCCACGCATCACGCCGGTAAATGCCAAACGACGCCTCGCTTGGTGCAAGGAGCGTAAACATTGGACGATTGAACAGTGGAAAAACGTGTGGAGTGACGAATCACGGCACACTGTGTGGCGATCCGATGACAGGGTTTGGTATGGCGAATGCCCGGTGGACGTCATCTGCCTGCGTGTGTAATGCCAACAGTAAAATTCAGAGGCGGTATTGTTATGGTGTGGTCGTGTTTTTCATGGAAGAGGCTTGCACCCCTTGTTGTTTTGCGTGCAACTATCACAGCACAGGCCTATACTGATATTTTAAGAACCTTCTTCCTTCCTACTGTTGAAAAGCAATTCGGTGAAGGCGATTGTGTCTTTCAACACTATCGTGCACCTGTTAATAATGCACGGCCTGTGGCGGATAGTTACACGACAGTAACATCCCTGTAATGGACTGGCCTGCACAGAGTCCTGACCTGAATTATATAGAACACCTTTGGGATTTTTTGGAACGCCGACATCGTGCCAGGCCTCTTCGACCGACTTCGATATCTCTCCTCAGTGCAGCACTCTGTGAAGAATGGGCTGCCATTCCCCAAGAAACCTTCCAGCAACTAATTGAACGTATGCCTGCGAGAGTGGAAGCTGTCATCAAGGCTAAGGGTGGCCCAACACCATATTGAATTCCAGCATTACAGATGGAGGGCGCCACGAACTTGTAAGTCATTTTCAGCCAGGTGTCTGGATACTTTTGATCACATATTATATCTTCTAAGAGAATTCAAAGAGTCGTTATTGCCTCACGTGTTTCTACATTTCTCCGAAATCCAAACTGATATTTCCCGAGGTCGGCTTCTACCAGTTTTTCCATTCTTCTGTAAATACTTCATGTTAGAATTTTTCAACGATGACTTATTGAACTGATAATTTCGTAATATTCACACTGTGAGCACTTGCATTCTTCGGGTTTGGAATTACTATATTCTTCTTGAAGCCTGAGGGCATTTCGTTCGTTTCATACATCCTGCAAACCAGGCAGAATAGTTCTGTATGGCTGGCTCTCCCACTCTTACGGAATGTCTTCTGCCCCAGGGTCCTTTCAGTGTTATGCAAAATTTTTCCCGCAGTATCATATCTTCTGTCTCATCTTCATCCACGTTCTCTTTCCTTTCTATAATATTTCCTTCAAGTTCATTTCCCTTGCATAGTCCCTTTATGGTATACTCTTTCTGCCTTTCAGCTTTCCCTTATTTGCTTAGTACAGTGTGCTCGACATGACACTTCGTCACCGAAGTTGTTGAAATAAACATCTTTTTTCATGCTCATTGTGGTCTGAATGAGTAAGCCAATGAATGGTACGGAGAACCTCTGGTCACTAGGCAGTATGAAGCTGGGGACTTGCAGCGTGAACAGTATTAGCCGTTTAGAAGCGTAGGTTGTTGAGTGGCTTATTAAATACATCTTCCTGATAAACTTGTGACAGGAACAATACAATGATGAGATGTTGAATCTTTAAAAAAGAAAAAGTAACAGTTACAAAGTAATGTTGAATCCTTCCATAAAAGATGTAACAAAATGATACAGAGAAACTTCTGGGGGACGTAAAGGGTATCATCTTGAACAATTTGTGGACAGGAAAACATTTGAAAACGTTATCACATGATCCGAAGGGGCTTCTAAGTTACAGAAGGTAAAGATAATCTCTGCGAGACAACCTCTGCGACAGCTTTGAGTCATCATGCAAACAGACGAGTGTAGACACTAAGAGCATTCCGGGCGTTAGGTGGCGCTAACTCGTCCCCAGCTGTCACAGCAGCTCTGTGGAGGCCGGTAGGTGCAACGTCACCTTACCGGAGGAGTTGCCTGCAGGCTGGCGTTAACCCTTGGGAGCTTGATGCCCTGCAGCGTCGTTAGACGTTGTTTCCGAACATGGCTATTCACAGTTTGTTCCACTCGAAGTTTTTGGGCATCATTACACTAACAATACTTTTTGTCAAGCACCCCAACTCTAAATAAGCACTGTAAGATATTACAGACGTCAAAAGCTCATAAACTGTAGCTTTTCTATCAATTAAAGTATCACTTGAGGAGTTATAGGCAGCAAGCAGTAGGTGTTCGCCATCGTAAGTTTCGAAGGGGCGCAGTTCGACCCAGCTAAACAGTGAACACACTAAAATGGTTGACACAATGCTCAATCGAGCAGTGCGCCTCATCACATTCGTCCCACGAACACGTACTGGCTACCGGTAGTTTGCAATATTTCGCCACCATCACTGCTGAATGTGTGGACAAAAATGAAAAAAAAAAACAGAATTACCAGTTCATTCAAAATTTTCTTTATAGAACCTCAGCGATTTAAATCTAGAAAACCATCGTGGAGCACAGCAGTCAGTCTGCAGAACAGTCACCTCCGCATGTAAGATGCCTGTAACAGTCAGTGCCTGGAGTACACTTCCTTGATGCAGCACCAACTACTTACAACTTACAACTCTCTGTGAGCGACCAGTAGGTTTTCGTCTACGCTGACGAACAGGTGCATGCTGAATCGGATCAGAAATGCAGGAGGCAGATGTGAAGCACTGCTGCACTGCTGTCCTCAGCGTGACTGCGGCGACGGCAGCGACCTGTACATCATACAGCATCTGAAAGTTTCCTCAAAACATTGAGAGGGACAATGCAAGACGTTCACAATTTGTGTACAGTAGCTTGTGGCTGCACTTCAAGCATGGACTTAGAGACATGAACCCATTATGAAGCCGAGATTGTGTGTATCTGTATAAATGTATGTATTTGTTGTAAATAGTTGTCTAGTATTTTCTGCTGTCACCATAAATAACTAAATGGGACGCTGTAGAATACATCTGACTTTCTCTAGAGTGGCTTTTACGTGATTCCAGCTTGCCACATTGTGTAGAGAGTAAGCGAACTCCGAAGTGCGATTCCAGTGAAATCAGAACACAACAGAAATTCTATTACCCTTCGAAAGAATAATAAATTTTTGGGACTGCGAAGGACGTTTATATAATTCCTAGGCAATAATCTTCCTCTTTAAATGCTTAAAGAGGACGTGTTACTTCTTGAACAGTTCAGATGCCCATAACTGAAAAGAATTTAATAATTCATATTATTAGTAGTGTCCGTTGAAGGGTCTCCAATCCGACCTCTTCATGAAATTTTGTTTAAAGTAATCTCATCACAACATCTCTGGATCCTCGATTTACAATATCTCTGGATCCTCCTTTATAAAGAGCGTGTGCAGCTGATTGCATTCGTATCAGTCACAGTTCACATATTTTTCATATTTTATACTAAACTTGTCTACTAATTGTCCGATTCAGATTCACTCATGGAAGGTCCATTAGGTTTTACTACATCCCTGACGCCCCTATTCATGTTTACAATGTCTCCGTGCCACAGTCTACTGTACTTGTCATTTCTTTTCTCTATTGGAGTAATAAAACGAATTAATGTTTGTGTGCAGTTACGAATTCTGTATGCATAACCGTGAGAATAAAGTAATCTGCTACTGCGATATTATGGCCTACCTAAGTAGAAACTTGGTGGGTAGCAAACAAGTTTCTGTTTGAATTGGTAAAACGTTTCGTTAGGCTGACACAATACAGTAGGCCTCCTCTCTGGTCGCTTCCTTGGAGGGATAAACCCCGGCTTCTTGAGAAGAGCTCGTCACTGCGGTCTGGGAGTTTGATAAGATGCGTTGCTCGTAAAATCATGTCCTCGATAGCTTAGTTAATGTTTCAATTTGTGTAGTTTTTCATTATAACTGAAATCTTAACGCTTTTCTCTTATAACTTTATAGTCTAATAGTTCGTGTGACGAACTTTTTTTTAACAATACGAGTGTTTAATACTTCTAGAATTAAGTGCTTTTGTAGGCTATCGTTTGATTCCACTAGTCACTAGTCACTAGTACACATGGAAATGTGTTGAGTGGGTCACGATATACACTCCTGGAAATTGAAATAAGAACACCGTGAATTCATTGTCCCAGGAAGAGGAAACTTTATTGACACATTCCTGGGGTCAGATACATCACATGATCACACTGACAGAACCACAGGCACATAGACACAGGCAACAGAGCATGCACAATGTCGGCACTAGTACAGTGTATATCCACCTTTCGCAGCAATGCAGGCTGCTATTCTCCCATGGAGACGATCGTAGAGATGCTGGATGTAGTCCTGTGGAACGGCTTGCCATGCCATTTCCACCTGGAACCTCAGTTGGACCAGCGTTCGTGCTGGACGTGCAGACCGCGTGAGACGACGCTTCATCCAGTCCCAAACATGCTCAATGGGGGACAGATCCGGAGATCTTGCTGGCCAGAGTAGCTGACTTCTAGAGCACGTTGGGTGGCACGGGATACATGCGGACGTGCATTGTCCTGTTGGAACAGCAAGTTCCCTTGCCGGTCTAGGAATGGTAGAACGATGGGTTCGATGACGGTTGGGATGTACCGTGCACTATTCAGTGGCCCCTCGACGATCACCAGAGGTGTACGGCCAGTGTAGGAGATCGCTCCCCACACCATGATGCCGGGTGTTGGCCCCGTGTGCCTCGGTCGTATGCAGTCCTGATTGTGGCGCTCACCTGCACGGCGCCAAACACGCATACGACCATCATTGGCACCAAGGCAGAAGCGACTCTCATCGCTGAAGACGACACGTCTCCATTCGTCCCTCCATTCACGCCTGTCGCGACACCACTGGAGGCGGGCTGCACTATGTTGGGGCGTGAGCGGAAGACGGCCTAACGGTGTGCGGGACCGTAGCCCAGCTTCATGGAGACGGTTGCGAATGGTCCTCGCCGATACCCCAGGAGCAACAGTGTCCCTAATTTGCTGGGAAGTGGCGGTGCGATCCCCTACGGCACTGCGTAGGATCCTACGGTCTTGGCGTGCATCCGTGCGTCGCTGCGGTCCGGTCCCAGGTCGACGGGCACGTGCACCTTCCGCCGACCACTGGCGACAACATCGATGTACTGTGGAGACCTCATGCCCCACGTGTTGAGCAATTCGGCGGTACGTCCACCCGGCCTCCCGCATGCCCACTATACGCCCTCGCTCAAAGTCCGTCAACTACACATACGGTTCACGTCCACGCTGTCGCGGCATGCTACCAGCGTTAAAGACTGCGATAGAGCTCCGTATGCCACGGCAAACTGGCTGACACTGACGGCGGCGGTGCACAAATGCTGCGCAGCTAGCGCCATTCGACGGCCAACACCGCGGTTCCTGGTGTGTCCGCTGTGCCGTGCGTGTGATCATTGCTTGTACAGCCCTCTCGCAGTGTCCGGAGCAAGTATGGTGGGTCTGACACACCGGTGTCAATGTGTTCTTTTTTCCATTTCCAGGTGTGTAGTTCAATGGGCTTGTAAATTATGTAAGCGCGAGTGGGTGGGCATTATGTGATATCACTCTGATTTTGCCAGTGATTTTCCAAGCTGTTTTGTTCTGTACTTCCAATTTTTCTGTATTTACTTTGTTCATTACCATCACGTGTTAGTTTTCATGTTCAAGAGCCTCCATCTTTCACACCGTGTTACGTTCGCGACCAATTTCGTGCAATTCCTATCAGTTTACCTTGAGATTCCTATTTGTTCGGTATTTGCTTTGTTCCTTACCACCGCGTGGTCGTGTTCTGATTTAAGAGACTCTTGTTTTGTACTATAGTTTCCGTAATCTTATTCTTACGCTGTGCATTTAAATTAAATGTAATACTTGCCGCATGTTTTTCCCTTCGTTCGTATATTTCAACGGTAACTCATTCTGCATTTTAAAATCGAGGGAGCAGCATCTCCTTGATAGCCTCGTTGTTTCCTTTTCACCTTTGTGTAAACCTCATCAACTAGATGTGGGAGTTCAGTGCGTGTATGATTACGCAATCCTTAACCATTACCGTTCCACAAATCACGAATTTAGTAGAGGACTCAGAAGCAAGGTTCAAGAATTGCCAGGTATGGTCCTAAATATGTATCAGGCGCCATAATTAGTCACATTTTATCACGTTCAGAAGTGTTGTTAGTTTAGTTAACGAAGCCAACAAATGCTCATTTTCACCCGTAATTATATTCAGGCTGTCTGTAACCTAAATTCATTCCACACAGAACTTCCTTGTGCATAAACTGAATACAGGTCATTTTTTCCCACGTGCTGTGAATTACTTAAGTTAGCCCAAGGCTAAATAGGTTGGATCTTACATTTTAAAATGCACGGCCTTAACTCCGGCAACGGCCTTGCCGCAGTGGCTACACAGGTTCCCGTGAGATCACCGAAGTTAAGCGTTGTCGGGCATGGTCGGCACTTGGATGGGTGACCATCCAGGCCGTCATACGCTGTTGTCATTTTTTTTGGGTGCTCTCAGCCTCGTGATGCAAACTGAGGAGCTACTCGATCGAATGGTAGCGGCTTCGGTCAAGAATACCATCATAACGACTGGGAGAGCGGTGTGCTGACCCCCACGCCCCTCCTATCCGCATCCTCCCTGAGGATAACACGGCGGTCGCATGGTCCCGGTAGGCTACTCGTGGCCTGTCCTTTACAATCTGCAGTTAAGTTCCACCGATGCGACCTCAGATACACCAGTCAGAACCGTCCGTACGCGCCGGCCTCTGTGACCGAGCGGTTCTAGGCGCTTCAGTCCGGAACCGCGCTGCCGCTACGGTCGCAGGTTCGGATCCTGCCTCAGGCATGGATGTGTACGATGCCCTTAGGTTAGTTAGGTGTAAGTAGTTGTAAGTGTAGGGGACTGATGACCTCAGTTGTTAAGTCCATAGTGCTTAGAGCCATTTGAACCGACCTTCCGCCGTGTCATCCTTAGTCAATGACCGCGTTTGGATGCGGTATGGAGAGGGGTGAGGTGAGCACACCGCCCAACCGGCCGTTGTCTGCTCTGCAGACCATGGAGTCGCCACTTCTCATTGAAGTAGTTCCTCAGTTAGCAGCAGTTAACTGAGTAGACCCTGCTCCAGTCCACTTACAAAAGATTCATTATAAAGCTAGTATCATTTGCAAAACGTACCTGTTCTGCTTGTTGAATATTAAGTATAAAGTCATTCCCATATTTTGGTATAAGAGATGACCCAAAATCCAATCCGGTGGGTCTCTCTTTGTAATTTCTCCTTAGTCACTAAAATTTTCTACCCTTCCAACACATGTTGTAACGGACAACAGATAGATACTTCTTAAGTAATAGAACCCAGTACGTTGTCCTCGATGGTGAGTGTTCATCGGAGGTGAGGGTATCATCTGGAGTGCCACAGGGAGGTGTGGTAGGTCCGTTGTTGTTTTCTATCTACATAAATGATATTTTGGATAGGGTGGATAGCAATGTGCGGCTGTTTGCTGATGATGCTGTGGTGTACGGGAAGGTGTCGTCGTTGAGTGACTGTAGGAGGACACAAGTTGACTTGGACAGGATTTGTGATTGGTGTAAAGAATGGCAGCTAACTCTAAATATAGATAAATGTAAATTAATGCGGATGAATAGGAAAAAGAGTCCTGTATTGTCTGACTACTCCATTAGTAGTGTAGCGCTTGACGCAGTCACGTCGATTAAATATTTGGGCAACATTGGAGAGCGATATGAAGTGGGACAAGCATGTAATGGCAGTTATGGGGAAGGCGGATAGTCGTCTTCGGTTCATTGGTAGAATTTTGGGAAGCTGTGGTTCATCTGTAAAGGAGACCGCTTGTATAACACTAATACGACCTATTCTTGAGAACTGCTCGAGCGTTAGGCGTTCTTTTCGTGAATCGCTACTGAGGAAATTTGGAGAATCAGCAATTGAGGCTGACTGCAGTACAACTTTACTGCCGCCAACTTACATTTCGCTGAAAGGCCACAAAGATAAGGTAAGAGAGATTAGGGCTCGTACAGAGGCATATAGGCGGTCATTTCTCCCTCGTTCTGTTTGGGAGTGGAACAGGGAGAGAAGATGCTAGTTGTGGTACGAGGTACCCTCCGCTACGCACCGTATGGTGGATTGCGGAGTATGTTGTAGGTGTAGATGTAGATGTATTGGATGGAAAATGTGAATCATATATTGAAGATATTGTGTAAGTGACAATAAAAAAAAAGAAACAGTGTTAAAGGTAACCTAGTGAACTTTGGTACATCTGGAATCAGCAGTTACAGCTGTAACTCCTGCTCTTCGGGGGACGATAACTCAAGACCCTTTGCTGGTACTTAAAACAACAATAGTCTGTCGATCGAATAACGCGATCTAGTAATTGAGAAACGCCCGTCTGGTTTGGTGCTCTGCTCGATTTTGGAAGACAAACAAAAAGCGCCAAAGCCTGTAAGACAAGCCCAGGGTAAGATTCCTCGTTTTCCGCTGGCTGCCATCCACTAACCGATAATTCGGTAACGGCAGATTAAATAAGATTTGGAATGACTACCGGATTTTTTCCCCCATATCGAAGAGAATGAGACGGGCATAATCGAATAGGGATCCTTTCACTTTCCAACTCCCTCTCTTTCTCCCCCCCCTTTTTTTATTGCATCGCCTCGCTCCTGCGGCATTTACTCTGACAGGGAGGAAAATAAGTCTATTTCTGAAAGCCGACGGACTGAAACACCGGATATCAGCGCATGAATAAAACATTTTGGCGGTGCGGCGCGCGCCAGCCACGGAGGATCTCCCATGCCAATTTCGAATGTCTGCGCCTGTCGGCAGCCGCTCCCGCTCTCCCCCCCCCCCCCCCTCCAAACACCCAACCCCAGCACCTCCCCCTCCCTCTTCAACTCCCACCCACACAATCCCCTCCCCTCCTATCGACCACAGGCAGCAACTCACCGCAGCGGCTGCGGCGGCGTCGGGAGTTCGGCATCGCTCTTTCCTGGGCGGGCCCTCCGCATTAACGAGGTCTCCTCATACTCGCTACACTGCTCTGCTGTGCTTCGGCACGACAACGATACTTACCCACCCAAGCACCCGTCTGCTGAGCTGTAAGCTTCGCACCTCGCTCTCATGTATATTAAGCCGTCAGCGCCGAGACTCCGCTGCCACGCGACATACAGCGGAAACTGAGGCGTGGCTGCAGTGGCAGCTATTATTGGTGCGAATTCATTGCTGTCGTTGTGAGGGCACAGCTGATGCTCCGCGGATGTCCATACCCAGCACTACAAGTAACTACGTAATAACAAGACAGCATCTGGAGATCATCTAACTAAAATTAAACATTTGGTAGGAGCAATTTTAACCACGGCGCCTAAGATATGTTTTTGAACATGTTGGAAGAATATATGGACATCACCTCAAAGAATCAATTAAAATATTCATTCCCCACTATCAAGTTTAGAAGTCGGGTTCTTTGAAGAATTGTGACGACGTTGTTAGACAGCGCACCGAGCAGCACCTCTCCAGCTTTACTTCTGTCCGGCTCGACAGAAGATGACCTTAGCAAATGGCTTGGTGCAAATGGCTCTGAGCACTATGGGACTTAACTCTTGAGGTCATCAGTCTCCTAGAACTAAGAACTACTTAAACCTAACTAAACTAAGGACATCACACACATCCATGCCCGAGGCAGGATTCGAACCTGCGACCGTAGCGGTCGCGCGGTTCCAGACTGTAGCGCCTAGAACCGCTCGGCCACCCCGGCCGGCTGACCTTAGCAGCTCGTCGCCATGGCAGCGTATCCGCAGGCAGAGTGATCCCAATGTATACTAGCAGAAAACACATGTTAGATGCCCTATCGTGAAAAAAGTGTGCACTTAATGTTTCACATCAATTTCAACGATATGTTCCACACGTAATTTGTTAGGTGCATTAGCTAAATTGCTTCTCTGTTTTAACTACGTTACGTCTTTTAGAAAACACCTTTGTTACATTCTAATACCACACAATAGCAGAGCCTTTCTGTCCCTCTCCCCCCCCCCCCCTCCCCCACCCACCATACGTGACGCATGCGTCTGTGAGTTGCATCGTGGAATATGCAAAATACGCATAACCCCTGTTCCAAAAACTACTAAAGATAGACGTTTTCTGTAGATATTGTGTCACAGACACAGTCCCTTTGACTTTTCAGAGATGTCACTAAACCCGCCCAAAGGCGTAAACAAAAAAAATGGTTTAAATGGCTCTAAGCTCTATGGGACTTAACTTCTGAGGTCATCAGTCCCCTAGAACTTAGAACTACTGAAACCTAACTAACCTAAGGACATCACACACATCCATGCCCGAGGCAGGATTCGAACCTGCGACCGTAGCGGTGACTCGGTTCCAGACTGATGCGGCTAGAACCGCTGGGCCACACGGGCCCGCAAAGGTGTAAAAAACCACACATGAGCTGCGCCTGTTAGAAGCAGGGGGTTCGTAGTTCAACCATGCCTAGACGGTCAATACCGGTTTCCGTTCACATTGCTACTTTGTGTCAGGAAGGGTTCTCAACAAGGGAAGTGTCGAGGCGTCTCGGAGTGAAACAAAGCGATCTTGTTCGGACATGGAGGGTATACAGAGATACAAGAACTGTCGGTACATTCCTCGCTCAGGCCGCCCAAGGGCTAGTATTTCCGTCGATGAACGCTACCTCCGGATTATGGCTCGGAGGGAACGTGACAGCAACGCCACCATGTTGAATAACGCTTTTCGTGTTACGACTCAAACTGTGCGCAATAGGCTGCGTGATGAGCAGCTTCACTCCCGACGTCCATGGCGAGGTCCATCTTTGCAACCACAACACCATGCAGCGCGGTACAGATGGCCCAACAACATGCCGAATGGACCGCTCAGGACTGGCATCACATTCTCTTCACCGATGAGTGTCGCATATGCCTTCAACCAGACAATCCTAGGAGACGTGTTTGGAGGCAACCCGGTCGGGCTGAACGTCTTAGACCCACAGTCCAGCGCGTGCAGCAATGTGCAGGTTGCCTGATGTTTTGGGGTGTCATTATTGGGACCGACGTATGCCGATGGTGGTCATGGAAGGCGCCGTAATGGTTGCACGATACCTTAATGCCATGCTCCGACCGATAGTGGAACCATATCGGCAGCATAATGGCGAGGCATTCGTCTTCATGGATGACAATTTACTCCCCCATCGTGCACATCTTGTGAATGACTTCCTTCAGGATAACGACATTGCTCGACTAGGGTGGCCAGCATGTTCTCCAGACATGAACCCTATCGAACATGGTTGCGACAGATTGAAAACGAATGTTTATGGGCGACGTGACCCATCAACCACTCTGAAGGACCTCGGTCGTATCGCCGTTAAGTAGTGCGACATTCTGGAGCAATAGTGCCTTGATATGGCGAATACAGGCTTGCATCAATGCGAGAAGACGTGCTACTGAGTATCAGAGGTATCGGTGTATACAGCAGTCTGGACCACCACCTGTGAGGGTCTCGCTGTATGGTGGTACAACATGCAATGTGTGGTTTTCATGAGCAATAAAAATTTTGTAAATGATTTTTATGTTGATCTCTCTTCCAATTTTCTGTACAGGTTCCGGAAACCTCAGAACCGAGATAGTACAAAACATTTTTTGATGTGTGTAGGAGATTTCAAGGAATGTTGTCAAAGATGTACTGTAGACTTGTTCCAATTATTTTACTGCTTATGCCTAAGTTCTTTTTATAGAGTTTTGGCTTCTCACAATTCGTGATTAATACAGTATAGTTAAAGAATTTTGGGTATTGACACGTTATGTTCTATGCTCATTCAGGTACAGTTTTATAACTTTTCAGTGTTATCATTCTTTGTGACGTACAGAAATATTTATTTATGTTTAATTTAATTTAGTGTTATATCTGAAGAAGATCATTAAATGTGAACGAATATAGTTATTAAGTACGGCTAATTGCAAATTATGGCAGTTACAATAAATATTTTAAATTATGTCTACAGTTATAGCATCTCTCGTGATAATAAGTTCTCCGTCACTAAAATAAGGGTCGTCTTCTACAATGAATACTGCACTCTGCTTGGACGACGCGCCGCTTTAAAATTTCCTGGCAGATTAAATGTGCGTGCCGGGCCGACGCTTGAAACGGGGACCTTGCCTGCCTTGCGTAGAGCTCTACTGCATAGCGATCTGTGTTTGCTACCTTCATTTAGCTTGTATTTCTAAATGACGCTCCGCTCGTTTTTGGCCTTTGTAATTTGAAGGCAACTGGCATTCCCCAGCAGAAGCTTACCGAAAATTAAAAAGAATTTTAACAACGCGTCCCGCTATAACAATAGCTATTTATTTCGCTTAACTGGGGCGGAAGTCGAAAGAAAGAAACGTTGTTACCAGAAGATACAGGAAGCGGTAAGAACAGTCATAGCGACTGAGGATACTTTTCCAATAAAAGTGAAACACATTTGGTGAAAGAGTTTCTTTTCCACTTTGCATTGCACCACAGATTAGAAAAGGAAAAAAAAAATGCCCAAGAGGCGATCGGTGAATGTACTGTGCACCGGCCCCATATGGAACTCTGTGCGACGCTTTTGATGAAACTGAATCAGGGAAATAAAGCGCAAACAAATCCTTTTTGTAATACCTGCAGCGTATGGAACAACGCGAAAAACTTAATATCACTGGAGCATTAAATCGCAATTAGATTTTAGATCAATACTTAAAGCAGAATCCCTAGAGACCCCCTAATAAACTGATAAAAAGCAGTGCCGCAAATGTGTAAAGAAAAGGTTTTAATACCGATATATTTCTAAAGGGCCAAAGTTCCACAAACTGTTATGATCGTGTCTTCCACTTAGCATCCAGCAGGCAGAATTATCACCTTTTGCAGACGACACTAGTGTTATAACAAAACCCATTAGAGAGAAAGCAACAGAAGAGATTGTTAATTATGTATTACAAGCAATTAGTAAGTGGTTCTATGAAAATTGTACTAACCCTAAATCTTGAGAAAACACACTATATTCAGCTCTGCACAACAAATAGAGTCTTACCAACAACCGATGTACCACGCACAAGGACTCAGTAAACATGGAAAAGTGTTCCACAATAGTAGGTATATATGTTGACGAAAACTTGAACAGGTAGAAGTATATTACTGAGCTTCTCAAACAGTTAACTACTTTTACTCGTTGTATAATTGCCAGTCTTGGAAACAAACGAATCAACTTGCTGACATACATTGCATATTTCAGCTCAGTAACGTCGTATGGACTAACTTTCTGGGGCAACTCATCATTCATTGCACAAAGCCGAGTAGTTATAATAACAATATCAGACGTTCACCTGTTGTCGTCATGTAGGAACCTCTTCAAAGAGTTGGGTATTTTACTTACGCCATCACAATACATGTATATTCGCGACTGGAATAAGACGAAAATAATCCATTACAATCCGATAAAGATAGTGATACCTACAACACTAAAGGAAAACATGACCTTTATTACGAATTATTAAAGCTGTCAGTGGCTGAGAAAGGAGTTAAATATGCAGCTTCAAATTTTTTTATCACATTCCCAGTTCCATGAACGTCTGTCAGGTAGCAAACAAAGTTTTAAATGTAACCTAAAATCTTTCCTCCTCGGCAGCTTCTTCTATGCCCTCAGCCAATTTCTTTTTAAAAACAGGTATCCTCTAAAAAAAAATAAAAAAGAGACTAGTTCGTAATTGTAGTTGTATGACTACAACTGAAAAAATATATTCATTAATGTTAATAATAATCAGGTATACATATCCTGTAAACTGACTCGTTCCACATCATTTAGACAAAATAATCGTTCAGATGATGTATGGAGCATGTAACTAACATACCACAACAATGCTTATTCAGTTTAATTATCGAGAAGTACAGGCCTATTCGTCCACTCCCTCTGTGCTTCCACCTAATACACACGGTGTGTTACACCGTGATGGAGCAGAGCGTTTCATTTCTGTATGTGGGAAACAACATCAGTAGACTAGACGATATGCTGGCAGACTGTAATTTATGCTTCTAGCGCAGATGGCAACTCATTTCTCTGTCCGCATACACGCGGTCGGAAACGCGAGCAGCTTTGTAACTGCAACATTAATAAACGTAATGAACGACCATAAAAAGACCAAGTGCAACGTCATACAGTAAGTAACAGAGTAAAACAGAACATCACTACCAAGGGAATAATTGCATACGTGCAAGTGGAGTAAGGTTGGTGTTTTCATTCAAGTGCCCAAGGGAAAACACTGTTAGAGGAACTGAAACTTTTAATTTCCAAGAAACAACGCCATAATAACATCACTGTTGACAGAACATTACAGTAGTTCCGGAATGAACCATTCGCTCTGCCCAGGAATGTATGTTGTTTTGGAACTTCCTGGCAGTTTAAAGTTGTGTAACTGTCCTGGATGGTGGTGACTCGTGCTTGGATAGCCTAATCGGGAAGTTCGTTGCCCCCGACAGGTAATGTTCCGGGTTCGAGCCTCAGTCCGACACATAGCTTTAGTCTGCCAGGAAGTTTCGAGAGTCATCTTACCACGATTTGTTGTTCTTGCCTTATTCTCACAGCTGCAACTGCGCATCTTCCGCAGTTGCTCACACACGCCTGTAAGGATGGATCACTGTATATTTGATTCTACATTAATCATCTCTCCTATCTCGATAAAAAAACAGTTATAATGCACAGCTGCCAGGACGCTTATTAGAATATTTTCTACAGTACTGTTTCTATCATATATATTCGAGCCACATTAGGCTGCAAGTCAACCATATTCCACAGAGACAATGGGGATATTTATTTTTCACTGGTGAAGCAACAACCTGTCTCCTTAGACAGGCTGACAGTCGGGCCTCTAGTTTGGCGCAGCTCTTGACGCTACCCTCCATCCTGTGCAAGTAACATACGGGGATACTCATCGCGATGGGTACGCAGAACCAGACAATATAGCGCCAGTGTTGTCGTTTGGGTGCATCCAGCTACCTATATAAACAACACAGACTGGCAGAGCCAATTGGTAGCTTACCCTCCATGTTTTTCAACGTCGGGGTGGGAAATACTAGTCACCTTAAAATCCCATTTCCTAATGAAAAACCGCTTGGGTAATCTTTCCTCAAATACGGAATGTAGACTGATATCCTACCTAGTCTCTGCAGCTGCGCTGAAATGGCGATCATGTGCATTACCAAGCATTTAGTGGAACTCGTGCCAATTTGACGTTCGAAGCGTCCCGTCTTCACAATGTTGCAATTTTAGTGGCCAACAGTTAAGTGTGAACACACATACGAGTATCGGCAGGTGTTACAAGGGAAGTGTAATCACTTCGTGTCCTGTCCTGCCCACGACACGGCCAACACCGTAGTGCTGGCAGGAGGCCTGCTGTGCTCCTGTCGAGTGAGCTGCCGGCCAATGAATTGTGAATGGCGCGAGATGCGGCGCCATGTGGCCCGGGCCGCGGTGAGCCGTCGCGGCCAGCCACTCGTGTGGAGAGCCTCTCATATCGCCCGCTGGCCTCGCCTCTCCTGCGCAGCCCTTGCAGCATGCCAGCTGCCGTCCCACACATCCCGTCCCAACCCATCCCTGCACCTTTTGGGTGCTTTCGGAAGCGAGCATAATACACTACTGGCCATTAAAATTGCTACACCAATAAGAAATGCAGATAATCAACGGGTATTCATTGGACAAATATATTATACTAGAACTGACATGTTATTACATTTTCACGCAATTTGGGTGCATAGATCCTGAGAAATTAGTACCCAGAACAACCACCTCTGGCCGTAATAACGGCCTTGATACGCCTGGGCATTGAGTCAAACATAGCTTAGATGGCGTATACAGGTACAGCTGCCCATGCAGCTTCAACACGATACCACAGTTCAAGAGTAGTGACTGGCGTATTGTGACGAGCCAGTTGCTCGGCCACCATTGACCAGACGGTTTCAACTGGTGAGAGATATGAAGAATGTGCTGGCCAGTGCACCAGTCGAAGATTTTCTGTATGCAGAAAGACCCGTACAGGACCTGCAACATGCGGTCGTGCATTATCCTGCTGAAATGTAGGGTTTCGCAGGAATCGAATGAAGGACAGAGTCACGGGTCGTAACACATCTGAAATGTAACGTCCATTGTTCAAAATTACCGTCAATGCGAAAAAGAGATGACCGAGACTTGTAACCAATGGCACCCCATACCATCATGCCGGGTGATACGCCAGTATGGCGATGACGAATACACGCTTCCAATGTGCGTTCACCGCGATGTCGCCAAACACGGATGCGACCATCATGATGCTGTAACCAGAACCTGGATTCATCCGAAAAAATGACTTTTTGTCATTCGTGCACCCAGGTTCGTCGTTGAGTACACCATTGCAGGCGCTCCTGTCTGTGATGCAGCGTCAAGGGTAACCGCAGCCATGGTCTCCGAGCAAATAGTCCATGCTGCTGCAAACGTCGTCGAACTGTTCGTGCAAATGGTTGTTGTCTTGCAAACGTTCCCATCTGTTGACTCAGGGATCGAGACGTAGCTGCACGATCCGTTACAGCCATGCGGATAACATGCCTGTCATCTCTACTGCTAGTTATACGAGACAGTTGGGATACAGCACGGCGTTTCCTATTGCCCTCCTGAACCCACCGAGTCCATATTCTGTTAAGTCATTGGATCTCGACCCAACGCGAGCAGCAATGTCGCGATACGATAAACCGCAATCGCGTTAGGCTACAATCCGACCTTTATCAGTGTCGGAAAAGTGATGGTACGCATTCCTCCTTCTTACACGAGGCATCACAAGATCGTTTCACCAGGCAACGCCGATCAACTGCTGTTCGTGTATGAGAAATCGGTTGGAAACTTTCCTCATGTCAGCGCGTTGTAGGTGTCGCCACCGGCGCCAACCTTGTGTGAATGCACTGAAAAGCCAATCATTTGCATATCACAGCATCTTCTTCCTGTCGGTTAAATTTCACATCTGTAGCACTTCATATTCATGATGTAGCAATTTTAATGGGCAGTAGTGTAATAACGGAACGAAAACAAAAAGTCTGCTAAGATCCCGTATCCTTTCGCTGTGACGACACTGTCAACTGTTAAGTGTTCGCTGTGAGAAAGTTCTTGGCGCAGATGCTGACGGAACTAGATGTGTGGAAAGAACCTGTATGACGTCTGACCGGTATTCACTTGTTTCCAACGGCTACCAACCTTAGCTTTGAATGGCGAGTGCAGAGAGTATCTTGACTGAATCTATGTGTAAAAAAATGTAAAGCACTTACAATCAATTACATATAACATTTATGTGATGTCTAACTCAACATTATTGCGTCTGTATCTCTTAAGAGTACGTAGGCGTACTAAACACAGTATCATCTCCCAACTAAGGTTGACCTGACTAAGAAGTCTTTCGCGACGGAGTCCTTGCATAAAAAGTTCTCGGTTTATTTGCCACGTCAAATTTGGATAAAATCCCAAGCTTTCGATGACTATCTCCGTAAGGGGTAAAACTGACTGTCATAGACCGGTGAGGTTTCCGCTTTTACAAGCAGTGGACGGCTTCTCATTGACTGGATGACGTCACGGTGAAACTGGCGCGTACCGACGTGGCGGCCTCTATATCCATAGATTTTGTTTGCGCGATTTATCCAGCGTTGCTTGCAGCGCGATCCATAGCAACAGGCGGAGAACTGCGAGGAATGTAAGAAGTCTCCCTCTGCGCTCTTTCTTTATCAATTGCGCGCTCCATGCATTGCTGAGTGCATAACCGGAGTCTCGGTTGAAATTATTGTCACAGAGTCTAATTTCAACTGCTTCCCTGATGACGGAGTCCCAATGGTTTGAAGCGTGAGCAAGTAGTCTCGTTTCATCGAATAAAATCTTACGTTCATTTAACAAACTGTGCTCAGCCACCGCTGATTTTTCTAGATACCTGTATTTCAGGTGACACTGATGTTCCGCACAGCAATCGACAACAGTTCTTATAGGCTGGCCCACATAATTTTTGCCACACTCGCACCGCTCCGAAAAAACACAATTCTTACATTAAAATGGAACTTAAATAAAAAAAGCTGAGGTCGATTTGTTATTAAACAAACCTGGTCTTAAGTAAAGAGATTTTTAACAAAAGCAAAGACGATGTAGCAAATTCTGTTCCCCGTTGTAAATTAATCTTTTATTTTGTTGCCAGCGCCATCACGTTGCCGTAACCACTGCTGGCGCACCATTAAAAATGCGTGTAGGACGGAGATCAAACGCACAGCTACGCACACACACGCGTCCACAACACACACACACACACACACACACACACACACACACACACACACACACACACACACACAAGCACGCGCCGGGAACATACATTACTTCAAAGTACACGTTGCTACGGAGAAGCGTAAGGTATGTCAGAAAGCGGTCTTCAGATTTTGAACAATATTACATGGCTAGTAGAGACAGACCACTTTGAAAAGTACCTTAGATTGTGTACACGCCTTTCATAGACATTTTAACCATTTGCACTAGAGATACGGAATGACTTTAAGCTTTGAAGACAGAATCGGAAGGGCATTTCTCTTGTTTGCGACAAGTGTCTCAGCTCAGATGCTGGTTTCTTCTACGTTACAAGAAAAGAAGGGATAGTCAGCGCAATTTTGTACTGCTGTTTATTGTGGTGTCAAGTCTCAGTTTTATTAAATTTTGTTTTGATGACATTGCGATTTTGCTTCCTAGTACGTGGAATTGAAAATATCCCAAAAGTTTTGGATAGTTTTATGAGCCGTTTGCTACGTACAACGCTGTGATTAATTGTGCGGCATTGGGACTAATTCCTTGCATATCACTCATTACTTCACGGTTATCTCAATGATGACCAATAACTGCCCACGTCATCTTACACTTTGGTCTTGATCGGTGTCGCCAACACAATCACGGTGGGGAGCATTCCGTTTGTCTCTAAATTTTTCAATGAATGCTGTTGATTTTCTGTCAGTCATGGGAATAATTCCTCTAACAGTTCCGTTTTTTCTGTTACAGGTGAGCTATCCATCTTCCCCGGGACACTTCTACTAGTACACTCGTAATGCAGTTTAACTGTAAGTACAAAATAAGCACCCGTTCGTCAATGGTAACGTGTAGAAGAGAACAATGCCCTCAGCATTTTCATCAACACTGAGAAGCAAGCTTAATTATTTGTCTGCTTACGAGTTACAAATATCGCAGCGGGTCTATTTTGTGTAAAAAAAAAAAAAGTGTCATCTGTGGCAGTAGCAGACGTGCTATAAGTATTAGACGCAGTAAACATAAATAATATTCTGTTTCACTCTCGCGGAGAGTGCGGTGTCATTTAAATATCCATAGGCGTTTCTTGTTCGCTTCATCGTTGTAATCCGATTCCTTCTATGATTTATCCCAGTGTTCCTAGACTTTTCCTGACTGTCAAGTTCTAGGTTAATGCTAATTTGGATACATTTGTCTTATCTGTCCTCCGTCCTTCATTCGTACCAGGTACTAATGCAATCAATTCGTGTACGCTTAGTTCGTTCTACTTCCAGTTCATGTTTCGGTGTTCTACTTCTTATGGGACATGGTGATAAGTAACATCTACCACTGCGAGATTTCATTTCTGTGCTTTGTACACACATTAAAAAACTTTTGCGTCACCCCGGTTCCAAGAACTCCTGAAGATAGACATTAAATGTGGACATTTTATCACAGATGTCACTTAACACGCCCAAAGGTGCAAACAACCACGCATGAGCAGCGCCTATTAGACGGAGGTTGTCCGAGAGCCGATCAGTTCCAGTCGTTCCATCAGGAAGGAGGTACACAGCTCGTGTTGTCAATACCGCGGTTCGATCGCTTCCGCATTGTTACTTTGTGTCAGGAAGAGCTTCAACAAGGGAAGTGTCCAGGCGTCTCGGAGTGAACCAAAGCGATGTTCTTCGGTTATGGACGAGATACAGAGAGACAGGAACTGTCGGTGACATACGTCGCTCAGGTCGCCCAAGGGCTACTACTGCAGTGGATGACGGCTACCTACGGATTATGGCTCGGTGGAACCCTGACAACAACGCCGCCACGTTGAATAACGCTTTTCGTGCAGTCACAGGACATCATGTTACGACTCGAATTGTGCATATGCTGCATGATGCGCAGCTTCATTCCCGACGTCCATGGCGAGTCCATCTTTTCAACCACGACACCATGCAGCGCGGTACAGATGGGCCCAACAACATGCCGAATGGACCGCTCAGAATTGGCATCACGTTCTCTTCACCGATGAGTGTCGCATATGCCTTCAACCAGACAATCGTCGGAAACGTGTTTGGAGACAATCTGGTTAGGCTGAACGCCTTAGACACACTGTGCAGCGACTGCAGTGAGGTGCAAGTTCCCTGCTGTTTTGGGATGGCATGATGTGGGGTCGACGTACGCCGCTGGTGGTCATGGAAGGCGCCGTAACGGCTGTACGATACACCGAGCGAGGTGGCGCAGTGGTTAGCACACTGGACTCGCATTCGGGAGGACGACGGTTCAATCCCGTCTCCAGCCATCCTGATTTAGGTTTTCCGTGATTTCCCTAAATCGTTTCAGGCAAATGCCGGGATGGTTCCTTTGAAAGGGCACGGCCGATTTCCTTCCCAATCCTTCCCTAACCCGAGCTTGCGCTCCGTCTCTAATGACCTCGTTATCAACGGGACGTTAAACACTAACCACCACCACCACCGGTTGTACGATACGTGAATGCCATCCTAGACCGATAGTGCACCCATATCGGCAGAATATTGTCTTCATGTGGACAACAATACGCACCCCCATCGTGGACTTCTTGTGAATGACTTTCTTCATGATAACGACATCGCTCGACTAGAGTGGCTAGCATGTTCTCCAGACATGAACCCTACAGATCCTGCCAGGAATTGATCGAAAAGGACGACGTGACATCCAACCACTCTAAGGGATCTACGCCGAATCGCCGTGGAGTGGGACAATCTGGACCAACAGTGCCTTGATGAACACGTTGATAGTACGCCAAGACGAATACAGGCACGAATCAATGCAAGAGGATGTACTACTGGGTATTAGAGGTACCGGTGTGTACAGCAGTCTGGATCACCACCTCTGATGGTCTCGCTGTATGGTGGTACAACATGCAATGTGTGGTTTTCATGAGCAGTAAAAAGGGTGGAAATGATGTTTATGTTGATCTCTATTCCAATTTTCTGTACAGGTTCTGGAACACTCGGAACCGAGGTGATGCAAAACATTTTTGATGTGTGCTTTTGTTTAAAGTTCATTTTTTGGCAAATAGTTATAAAAACGTATTCACTTGGCACTGACAACTACAGATAACAACTAATAGACCTTCGAAGTTAAAATATTTTAATTATGTTTTATATTATTATAGGGCTGAAGTGGATAAACATTATTTGTACTAACTTCATATGAATGACAAGTAGGCAATTATTCCGTGGTTTTTAGTCTGCTCCATGTATGAGTAAACTGCTTCTGGTATGATAAATAAGTAAACGATAAGCTCCACATAGTTAACAGTGCTACCCTTGCTGGTTCTTACACAACGGAGTGGAGACACGGCCATGAAGTAGGCTGGTGTAGCGGGTATAACTGCAAATGTTTTTATATGTGGTACCTTAATATGTACATACAGCAGTGTATTTGTTTATTTCTTGGCTTCTAACAGTCTTCCTGCAAATATATCACATAGTGTACTACCTAATGTTTTCTGTACAGTCGTAACTGCACTACGGCTGTCAGTATAGACTGACTGTTTTGCGTCCATGCATCCACACTTCAACACCTGAGTTGCTGCCCAGTGGAATATAAACATTAACGTTTGGTTCTTTCCACACTTACTTGGACGTACTAACCAACCTAGAAACATAAGACTCATAATTGCTGTAATTATTAGTATGCAAATGACGTAAATACTGATGTAATGTTGATCAGTACACCAGTGAAGAGTGTCTAAGGCGCTGCAGTCATGGACTGTACGGCTGGTCCCGGCGCAGGTTCGAGTCCTCCCTCGGGTATGGGTGTGTGTTGTGTTTGTCATTAGGATAATTTAGGTTAAGTAGTGTGTAAGCTTAGGGACTGATGACCTTAGCAGTTAAGTCCCATAAGATTTCACACACATTTGAACATTTTTGAACTCTCCTCTGACACGAATACAAATATATGTACATACGCCCATTATACCTCATACCATGTATGCAAAGAAGCAGGTACCACCTGTAGCACTTGCAGGATTTTTACGAGGACTATTCAGAAAGTAAGACCTGATCGGTCGCGAAATGGAAATTACTGTGAAAATCAACATTGTTGTACATGCAACTGGTAGCTACACCCTCCAGCTACTACTATGCATAGTCACCACTCTGAGTTGGACATTTGTCTTAGCATTGTAAAACTTCCCAATACCCTCGTTATAAAAGTCCTGTACTTCCGCGAATTCTCGGCGCTGCACTACAGCTCGTTGTCTGTGCCAAAATGTTGTCTTCGTAGGCAGCGGTTCATGCGTGAAGAAATTAAACCCCGGGGTAGCCATTTACAGGCTTGTGGTTGATCAAACACTTCCCATCGAAAACACTGCAGAAGAATATTTACTGCCTCTGCAAAGTGCGGCCGCGAATTGTAAAGAAGAAGGAAGCGCATGACAGTCATGTTATGTGGGCTACATGACATCAGGCGAAATCTCTCACCAGGCCTTCATACATGGCGCAGACACTATATTCCAGACATCTTTACGCACTGAGAAGACAGCGACGTGCAACGCTTCATCGGATTTTCAAGTGGTTTCGATTTCGCGACCGACCGGGTTTTACTTTCTGAACAGCCCTCTTAGTTTGCTATAATTCTAGTACCATGTTGTAATCTCAATTGAGTGCTTATCTAAGGATGATTCAACAACACGATTACAAAGAGACATGGCACATCAGGCACACAATAAGGATCAGTAATCATACCATAACCGGGGCTCGCAAGCGCCTCTAGAGGGCGTTGCTATACAAGCATGGACAGAGCGCACGGAGATTGTCGCCATTCGCTGTATGATAGCGTTGGGAGTACCACGGCTAGCTACATGTACCGTGAAATGGCTGAGATGCATTTGATTTATAGCTTGGCGAACTGCAATGGACGAGAAGCTGTGCTATTGTACCATGCGACTGAAAGGTGCCGCGACAAACATTCACTACCCTACATCGCCAACTGCGCGAAACCGGCTCGTTCCGTGTGCACAAGAAGGATTCTGGTTTCCAACGAACAACACGGACAGTTACCATGGAAGAAAGCGTTCAAAATGGTTCAAATGGCTCTGAGCACTAAGGGACTTAACATCTGAAGTCATCGGTCCCCTAGAACTTAGAACTGCTTAAACCTAACTAACCTAAGGACATCACACACATCCATGCCCGAGGCAGGATTCGTACCTGCGACCGTAGCGAGCGCACGGTTCCAGACTGTAGCGCCTAGAACCGCACGGCCACTCCGGCCGGCTGCTTTGTTTGGACTATTTTTGATACAATATGTTGTGGTTGGCAGGAGAGCCAACACTGTGTTACTAAAGAAGGCCGAAATGCACGCGTTTTAGCTGACGCAGGCTGGCGTGAGGTCTGGAACATGACAAGGGAATTAGAATTGAAAAAAACGGACGTAGCTGGTGGAATACTTAACTTTAGTCCATTAATGACGAACGTCGCTCTTGACGGTACATGATTTACAATATCAATAGAAACTGATCATGGCGCCTTGCTAGGTCGTAGCAATTAACGTAGCTGAAGGCTATGCTAACTATCGTCTCGACAAATGAGAGCGTAGAAGTCAGTGAACCATCGCTAGCAACTGGGGCGAGTGCTAGGAAGTCTCTCTAGACCTGCCGTGTGGCGGCGCCCGCTCTGCAATCACTGATAGTGGCGACACGCGGGTCCAACGTATACTAACGGACCGCGGCCGATTTAAAGGCTACCACCTACCAAGTGTGGTGCCTGGCGATGACACCACACAATAACTGATGAAATGTTTCTCGCCCCTCTTGTGGGGTGAATCATAAGATTACTGGGATAACTCGTGTCACCTGCAAGGTTTGAATGAGGACGGACGTGGCAAACTAATTAACATTGATGAAGTACATTACTGGCCATTAAAATTGCTCCACCACGAAGATGGCGTGCTACAGACGCGAAATTTAACCGACAGGAAGAAGATGCTGTGATATGCAAATGAGTAGCTTTTCAGAGCATCCACACAAGGCTGGCGCCGGTGGCGACACCAACAACGTGCTGACATGAGGAAAGTTTCCAACCGGTTTCTCATACACAAGCAACAGTTGACCGGCGTTGCCTGGTGAAACGTTGTTGTGGTGCCACGTGTGAGAAGGAGAAATGCATATCATTACGTTTCCGACTTTGATAAAGATCGAATTGTAGCCTATCGCGATAGCGGTTTATCGTATCGCGACATTGCTGCTCACGTTGGTCGAGATCCAATAACGGTTAGCAGAATACCGAATCGGTGGGTTCAGGAGGGTAATACGGGATGTCGTGCTGCATCCCAACGGCCTCGTATCACTAGCAGTCGAGATGACGCATCTTATCCGAATGACTGAAACATATCGTGCAGCCACGTCTTGATCCCTGAGTCAACAGATGGGGGCGTTTGCAGAACAACAACCATATGCACGAACAGTTCGACGGCTAGAATGAAATTTTCTCTCTACAGCGGAGTGTGCGCTGATATGAAACTTCCTGGCAGATTAAAACTGTGTGCTGGACCGAGACTCGAAGTCGGGACCTTTGCCTTTCGCGGGCAAGTGCTCTACCGACTGAGCTACTGGCACAAGTAAAGCTGTGAGGACGGGGCGTGAGTCGTGTTTCGGTAGCTCAGTCGGTAGAGCACTTGCCCGCGAAAGGCAAAGGCCCCGAGTTCGAGTCTCGGTCCGGCACACAGTTTTAATCTGCCAGGAAGTTTCAGTTCGACGACGTTTGCAACAGCATGGACTGCATCACAGACAGGAACACCTGCGATAGTAAACTCAACGACGAACCTGGGTGCACAAATGACAAAAGCGTCATTTTTTTATGAAACCAGGTTCTGTTTACAGCATCATGATGCTCGCATCCGTGTTTGGCGACATCGCAGTGAACGCACATTGGAAGCGTGTATTCGTCTTTGCCATATTGGCGTATCACCCGGCGTGATGGTGTGGGGTGCCATTGGTTACATGTCTCGGTCAGCTCTTGTTCGCACTGACGCCACTCTGAACAGTGGACGTTACATTTCAGATGTGTTACGACCCGTGGCTCTACCCTTCATTCGATCCCTGAGAAACTCTACATTTCAGCAGGATAATGCACGACCGCATGTTGCAGGTCCTGTGCGGCCCTTTCTGGACACAGAAAATGTTCGACTGCTGTCCTGGCCAGCACATTTTCCAGATCTCTCGCCAATTGAAAACGTCTGGTCAATGGTGGCCGAGCAACTGACTCGTCACAATACGCCAATCACTACTGCTGTGTTTGACTCAATGCCCAGGCGTATCAAGGCCAGAGGTAGTTGTTCTGGGTACTGATATCTCAGTACCTGTGCACCCAAATTGCGTGAAAATGTAATCTCATGTCAGTTTTAGTATAATATATTTGTCCAATGAATACCCGTTCATCATCTGCATTTCTTCTTGGTGTAGCAACTTTAATGGCCGGTAATGTATATGTTTGTCCAGATGCAAAAGCGATATTGTCGAACGTTCGGCTTCTTCTCAGTCCATCTCTCTCTCTCTCTCTCTCTCTCTCTCTCTCTCTCTCTCTCACACACACACACACACACACACACACACACACACACACACAGGCACCTCAGCGGCTTGCTCATCCCCCAGAAGAGCCTTTGTCGTTCTCCTCACAAAGGGCATCCCGCCCCCGCCATCTGCCGACATTTCCGCCCCCTCGTTGTGTGCTCAGGTCTTCCGCCCCACCTACCGAGGTCTGTGCTACTGTGCTACAACCCTTCCACGCATTTGCTCTTTGACAGAATATGTGCCTCTGTGCGTCAGTCCTCATGTTTGGAAATGCACTTGCTGTAAGCACATAGGCACACTCAGTGCAGTGCACTATCAAGCAACACATTTACTTTCAGGGTTCAATAGCTTCTATCTATACACAGTTGTTTCTCCCAGCAGCAATACGAGACCGCAGAACAACACACTTAGAAACCACTAGGGGAAACTGAAAAGAGCTTTTGAAAGGCAGTTAAAGTTCAGGCAGAAGAAACAAAAACTTTGAAGTTTGCCGATGGCGTTATTGTTCTGTCACCGACGGCAGAGGACTTTAAAGGGCAGTTGTTCCGAAGGGATAGTGCCTCAAACAGAATGTATAAGTTGAACATCAAGAAAAGTAAGACAAGAGAAACTGAAATTAGTCGTATGATATCAGGTGATGCTAACGGAATTTAATTAGAAAATGAGACGCTTAGTATTGCTATGGGCTGCAGAATGCCTGATGATGGCCGAAGTAGAGAGAATCTAAAATGCAGATTGGAAGTAGCAAGAAAACCTTTCTCAAGAAGATAAATTTGTTAACATAGGCCGGCCGCTGTGGCCAAGCTGTTCTAGACGCTTCAGTCCGGAACCGCGCTACTGCTACGGTCGCAGGTTCGAATCCTGCCTCGGGCATGGATGTGTGTGATGTCCTTAAGTTAGTTAGGTTTAAGTAGTTCTAAGTTCTAGAGGACTGATGACCTCAGATGTTAAGTCCCATAGTGCTCAGAGCCATTTGAACCATTTTGTTAACATAGAATACAGAATATAGAATTTAGTGTTAGTATATCTTTTCTGTAATCATTTGCCTCGAGTGAAGCCTTGTTTCGCAGTGACACGTGGACGATAAGGCAAGAACAGAGCAGAAGGTCTGGAAATGGTGTGCTGCAGAATAGTACTGAAGATGAGAGGGACTGATAGGATAGCTAGTGAGGAGGTACTAAATGGAATCAAGGAGCAAAGTAATTTCTGGTAAACTGACGAAAAGAAGGGATCGGTTAACAGGGCAGCAAGGAACGGTCGGTTTGGTAATAAAGGGAAGTTGTGGGTGGGGATGGGGGAAAGTGGGATACAGATTGTAGAGGAAGAAAAAGGGTTGAACAAAGTAAACAGCATGAGACGGATGTAAGACGCAGCAGTAGAGATAAAAACACATGCTCAAGAGGTACTATCGTCGTAGTAGTGGATACCACTTCAGTAACATGAACGGAAGACGCAAACGGGAAAACTGAAACAATTCTGTGAATTCGACCAAAGGGAAATTTGTGAGGCAAGAAAGGCACAAAGTACACAGTGAAATGGGCAATGGCATAAAACATAGACTAGAAGAGCGGATGACAGGAAAATGGAAATTGGAATTCATTTCTGTCTGAAAAATTAGTAATGTCCAAAAGTTTAATGTGTGTAGTAGAAGAGCACTGAAAGCTAATGAAAATATTTGAAATGTTGAAGTGTAACAGAATTTGTGTTAAGGTCAAATGCAAGGATATACGTAACGTATAACGGTAAAATACAAAGCTTAGATAACACAGCAAAGTTTGTTTGCAGCTACTTTCTTATTTAGTGGTTTCGGGTAGTAGTAAGTCATTTTCAGTTCTATTTCTATACTAACTACATCTATCATGTGTCCAATTGTGGTTGCTCATTGACGCCGTCATCCTCTCTACATTAGCACACAACTTACGAAATAAAAGACAGGCTGCAGAAAGGGTAAAGCAGGCAGCCTATCGAAAGCTCTCACCAGAGCGAGACCAGGATAGCGGAGAACATTTCCTCCAGGACTGCTTAAAGTGAAACTGGTTGCAACAACAGAGGAACAGATTGTAAGAAGCAACGAAGGGTGCACTGCTTCGCCGAGACCGTTGAAATATAACACTTAAAGGGAATTCGAAGTTGAAGAGATTGTCACTGGTTTGAAAGACAAGGAATATGATTCATAACCAGTTCCAATGGTGAAAAATATAGGAATGACGTACAGAAACCCCACCAGTATGAAACAGCAGCCTATACATGAGCTAGAAGTATCTGAAACTTTGAAGTATTTAAAAATATAGAAATGCTTCTGGAAAAAAAGTTACTGATCAAGTATTAAGACACAGTATGTGATAAGGAGGTAGTACACAGATTATGTGGGAACGAATAAAAAACAGAACTCTTTGGGGGAGTATTCTGTAGCCATTTGCCTAAACGTCACACTGTCAGCGTCAGAGACAGTCATTTGAATGGTACGTAGAATATTATTACGATTCCTCTCTGTTATTTGGGTCGAACGAGTTTTATAACTATAGCACACTCTCTCAGTAACAAATATGGTAGCTTGTTCAACATTTAGCCGAGCGGTTCTAGGCGCTACAGTCTGGAACCGCGCGACCGCTACTGTCGTAGGTTCGAATCCTGCCTCGGGCATGGATATGTGTGATGTCCTAAGGTTAGTTAGGTTTAAGTAGTTCTAAATTCTAGGGGACTGATGACCTCAGGAGTTAAGTCTTAGAGTGCTCAGGGCCATTTGAACCATTGTGTTCAACATTTACATGATTCCTTAAAGCTTATTTTTCACAACATGATTTATGCTCAACTAAGTTCAATTTCGATCTCTCTCTCTCTCTCTCTCTCTCTCTCTCTCTCTCTCTCTCTCTCTCTCTTTCTATCTATCTCTCTCTTTCTCTCTTTCTCTAAAACACACACACACACACATACACACACACACACACACACACACACACACACACACACACACACACATTATGCCAACAGCACAAAAACAGAGAGATTTATAAAATAACATAACTGAAGAATGCAGCAGTAGATTTGAGATTTCTTTACTTCCTATAGATTTTCGGAGGTTTCCACGATTTATCACTTACGCACAGTATTAGGGAAGCCCAGTAATTAGTAACTAGTTTACTTCAGTTTTTTCCCCGTGTTCTTTTTTGTGTAGTCTGTTGCCAAGTATATCAAAAACTTATTATCTCAGGAGAATGACCGATTACATTCACGTAAACATATTTCTTCGTCGACATATTGTCACAGTCCTCTATGCTAACTTGTTCAGCGATTTCTGTTGGAATACTTGTTGGGGACTAGTAAAAGTGATTTTAAACGTAGTGGAGCAATTGATCAATACTATTTTCTATTTTTTCTTACATGTATTATTAAAAAGTCAAAAACAAATCATCTAAAATAATAGTAAATTAGAATACCGGTCGTAGTGTGGATACTAGGAGCCCTAGATTTTTCTTATCGTTTCGTATTACTTCTTATTTGTGGTCCTTTGCATTGTTGTTTATATTATGGTGATGGTTCAGTGGACGAGAGTTTGGATTTGCATTCAGAAGGACTGGAATCCGAGTCCCTGGAAAGCCATCGAAATTGTTTGTCCCGTCCTGTCCGACCTTGTGCTGCACGCCATCTGATCTTCTCGGCTCGCCGTTAGACCCTCCTTTAATTTCCGCTTTTGAATTTGTTGTCGTAATTTCGCATTACAAAATTATTTCGAGTTACAAAATTAGGTAACTGGGGTATATTGGCTGTAATTCTTTGTGGTCTGATTTTTTTAATAACATTACATACACTCTCAAAGACTTTTCTCGAAAGTTTAATTTGTTTGAATACAGAGTTGTACGTGGGTATTTGGAATTTTCGTGGCATGCAGTTAGTAGAAATTCAGTTTCAGTTCTGTTCACTTTTCAGGCGCATCTGTAGGTCGATGTTTGGGTTTCTCATGATGGACCTCTTTCCAAACGCACTCCAAAGCTTAAGAGTCTCGGTATTCAGTCCAAAGTAGATTTGTACCCTATAAATCAAATTGGAGCTATGGCCTGTATTTGTCTGAGGAAAATAAAGCTAATCCGTCATTTGTCGAATTTGGGAACAGCAAAAACCAATGTAGAAGTAGTGCGACAAGCAACACCAACGCTCTAGAGTGTTAGCAGTTGAACTAAGGTTGCCACAATTAACATTCTGTTTCCTATCTTCTCTATAACGCGAAATAAAGCGTAATAGCAAAATAATTTTCAAATTTTCACATTTAGCTAAAGACAGTGTTTCTTTCCGACAAATGTTTGAAAATTAAAAGGTAAAAAATCTGAAACATGGCTGCGAAACAGCAATGTGTAATTATGAAGAGGTTGAAAAATCATCTAACCAGACCTAGACCGTGGTTTCGATATTTGTAAAAAGATCTTCTTCAGAAGTATTGGCCTTCTGAAAAAGATATTTTTACAAAACTCGAAACCATGGCCAAGGGATAATAACCCTTTATTTGCAACTGGTTGGCGATGATTCTCATTGTCACCCAACATTTTATTGAGATAGTCGAATAATTCAGGCCTATCGAAAGATTACGGGTGGCGGATCATGTTCTGTACGTTTCCGAGAACCCTTTCCGAAGAAAAAAAACGACTATTCATTGTCCGTTTTTAAACAAAACTACGTTGTAAAATCTCAAGTTTCTGATTTATGTTTTGTTACCACTGTCATTGATATCATGCCAAGTTCCAAAGAAAAGTACTTAAATTTCCGAACATCATTCAGTGACTGCAAACTGACTTTATGAGTAAGAGAAGCATATTTCTTATTCGTATTATTCTACATTAATTTTATCTCTCAAGTGTGTAAAAAACTGAATACAAAATTCAGAAGCTATACTCGGTGAGATTTATTTATTCGTTTTAACCGAGAAACCCGCTACACATGGGATTGGATAAGCATTATTCATGAATTGTAGGGGAAGTTCTACGAAGCAAAGGATTAGTTGAATACTATATTTCTCGGCACCCGGGTGAATTTTCATTGCCAGTACTATGAAATTAACGAAACTTTTGATTAAGGGCTTCTCGGTATTATGCTGTCGTTTTCAGCGACATCGACAGCGCGGTGCGTAGAATTGAGAGAAATGTTCGCACTGCGTGAAATAAGCGTGTGTTCAACTCAGTAAGTTACGAGTTACATTGTAGTTTTTGGACTGCAATCTGTTGCTTGTTTGTGTTTTTTCGCCAGCACCCTTGTCATGGGCTTATAAGGGATTGGACATATTAGGATGGTTGGAATACGGCTTAATAAAAACTGCTTGAGGTTCCCAATTGCGGCTGGTCCCCGCGGAGGTTCGAGTCCTCCCTCGGGCATGGGTGTGTGTGTTTGTCATTAGGATAATTGAGGTTAAGTAGTGTGTAAGCATAAGGACTGAAGACCTTTGCCGTTAAGTCTCATAAGATTTCACACACATTTGAACATTTTTTTTGTTCCTAGTTGCAGCTGGTATATTCAGACTGTCTTGCACACACGACACACTTGCAGACTTTAGTTAATTTTCCAGTACACATCACAACACTGGAAAAGGACCTCTCTGGCTGCCGATTCCCATGAAGCAACAACGAAATAATCCATTTACATATATATATCTCTAACAATCTAGGCATCGACGCGGCGATACACTTTAGCCACCCTTCTTTTCCTAGACCGTATAAATCCGACAACTGACTCGCATGCCTCACTAAAAAGCTTAGTCTGATGTGACAATACAACTGAACCCTCATACAGACAACTGTAACGTTCTGCGACTGAAGAGACGGAAAGATCTGTTACTATATGAGTACAGTTTTGCAGCACAGTGACTTGAAGCAGTTGCCTTCGTTAAAATATCTGGGAGTATGCATATCGAGCGATTTAAAGTGAAGCAACCACATAAAACTAATGGCAGGTAAGGCCGATAGCAGATTAAGATTCATTCGAATAATTCTCATCATGTTTATCGAGCCCACAGACCAAGTATGTTACAAACCCATCGTTTGGCACATACTTGAATGTGGGTCGTCAGCCTGGCATTGTACCACACCGATCGGGTAGAGGAAACAGTGCAGATCGAAGGAAGAGTAGCGCATTTAGTTACAAATTCATTTAGTAAGCGCGAGAGCATCACGGAGATGTTCAGCCAAAGGCAGACGCTGCAAGAGAGGCGTTCTGCATCACGAACCATTGCCAGGTTTATCGGTTTACTGACCGACGTGGAGCCGAAGGTTGTGACGCGCCGGAAGGCGGTACCCAAGATCGAACTTACGACAATGGATCGTACTGTACCAACGTCGCTATGCCGTCAATGTACGGCTTCCTGCCGCGCAAAATACTTGGGTTAACCAATCGACCACTACGGTTTTAATAATTAGGTACAGTTTTAATTTCACAGTCGATGTTATGGCTGCGGATCGCTATCTGATTTTAAAAGATTCCAGTCGTAGTTTAGCGCCTGGCGACTACGCAAGTAATCGCACTCTGAAGGAAAAAAATTGAAGACAGAGCAACCTTAGTATACTTACTACTGCGGCAACCTCAACCACTGACTATGCAGCCGGCTCGAATGTTGAATAACGAAAGATAGCACCCTTACTTTACACAACGTCGTGATCGAACAATGACACGATTACACTACGAACAGACACAGCCAAACATTCTAATGACAATGATCACCAATAGCAAGCAGTAATTACGAGATAGGCCAATTTAGATAACAACTCTCGTTATCTAAACTACTGGTCAAATCAAATCAAAAAATCTCTTTAAATACAGTACCTATTATGTTGAGATAAATGTAACATCTAGCTTGCAATTGTTCTCCCACATAACGAAATTTTCACAACGCATTAGATTATCTCTGGAAAAGATTCGTAACTTTTCAATTACTTACAAAATTCCTATTGCACATATCGTCGTGTTATTGCCGGTTTGTATTAAGACGCTTTTACCGATATCTGTATGGATTAAAATAGTTTATGCTACCACTAAATCTCTTTGCGCTTAGCCCAGCGTTGCCATGTAAATAACACGACGTCATTTACTCCACCGATTTACCAATCTTTGTTGTAGGTATAATCTTTGACTGTTCCGTAATAAATTACGACAACTTCAATTCTAATTGCATTTACTGAGGACACTCTTTCCATATATGAAATCGTTTTAACTGTTTAGAGTCTCTACCTTCTATATATTTATCGTGGTTCCAGTCAATCAATGAACTTGTGATCAGGTAACCTTACAAATACCAGCGTATACTTGTGTCCTGCAAAGCGGTATTAAGATCTTTGAATGTCACCCTTTACTTTTCTCGTAATATATATATATATATATATATATATATATATATATATATATATATATATACACCAGAAACTAATTGAGTACACGTAACGTTTTCGTTAACCCAAGAAAAGTTGAATTTATTGTCTCTAGGTATTTCAATACACTTTTATTCATGTAAATGTGCGAGGGCCATCACATACTACAGCCCCACAACACGGAAATCCAGTAACAAAAAAATTAAACAAAAACCCTAAGTGCCACCGCCACTTTAAATCTAAGCTTAAGTGGCAATTTAAACAATTCTGAACCTTTTCAGGCGTTCAGAATTGTTCCCTCCTTGAATTCAGCCACACGTCACTTGGGCTAATCAAGTTTTTGTTTAGCTGCGTGCTGCTTGTAAAATGGTTCCTTTATTTTCTCGTCGCTTATCCACTGAACTACTGGTGCACTCTGTCGCAATATAGTGAAACAGTTCGTATTTATTCGAGCCAATTCTCGGTCCGCCGTAAGATAGTGGCATTTAAACAACTACGAACACGTGTTCGAGGCTTTCCCTTCTGGACACACACACCAACCACTAGCAAACCACTTCAACAAAACGGCTATCAACTCAGTTACTTCTGGGCGAGAGGCGACCACTAATCGTACAACACGGACAATATATTGGTTCCACCGATTCCTAAAAACTCAGCACCTACAAAGCTACTTCTCTCTCTCTAACCAGGCTCACGCTGGATTCAACACAACAAACTTTACTACCGAAACTGTCTACAAGACGACAATCAATTGATAACTCGTGCACCTAAATTCGTCAAAACCAGTGTATCACCAGCGACTATTTAGAAAATCCAACAGAATCTCTGTATATTCCGTTGCTCAGCGTTGGGAAACAACCGTCACAGCCACTTATATGAGCAGGGGCTTAACAGACTAAATAGCCACGCTGCCTCCGCTTACTACCAGTCAAAACTCCTTTCCTTCTCCCAAGCCTTAACCGCCAGCTGCGGTGCCTCACTACACCAAGCAGTGGGTCGCTCTATGAGACCTAGACGCACACCGATATATCCACTTAGTCGCTGAGAGGTCTACATGAGAACTAACTAACTCTTTATGTAATACTATAGGAACCATTTAAACCGAACAAACACGCAGTGTCACCCCAACTTTTGACAATTAATTAATTATTTGTTGCTGCTGTCGATCCTCTACGACAGAGGCCGGGTGCTGCGCGCCAGTCAGACAGCATCTCTGGACGCAGTGATGGCGAGTTGTTGCATCGCTAAAGTTGCGAGCGCTCACCACCTGTTTTTTTCGTCGACGCTCTCGGATCATCTACAACATAATTTTTTCTTAATACATCATACACGTATATTTACAGTAACCACCAGGTGTTATTATTAAGTTGTCGGGTAGGATGCTCAACACTAGTAAGGGCGAACGTAATCCGTGCATTTTGACACAGTACAAGGTGTCGAAAACTGAACAGATAATTGTTTTAATTTACACGTTATAAAAGTTTTGCGGTTAGCTGAAATCCTTTATCTCCGATAATGATTTAAGTTCAAGCAGTGAATTAAAGTTTGTGCCAACGCCGGGATTCGAATCTGTGTCTGCTGCCTACTAGGCAGATGAGCTAGCCGTTATGCCACAATGGCAATGCGGATACCACCGCTTCAAGGACTACCCTAGTAGGTCTCCCTCCAAGATACAAATTCCAATGCACGCCTCACCCCTTTGCTATTCCCCTTCTAAACTCTCATCATTATTGTCGAGGCTCTCGAATATTGAAATATCACCTTAGCAATGAACGAAATCGGCTAAATCTTCCCTGTAACTCAGCCGCTGGTAAAAATTTTAATTCATTGGTTTGGTCTACATCATTATCGCAGATGACAGTGAGATTCAATACGTCTCAGGAACATCAACTGTATATGACAAATATATTAGAAATCCGTTGAGCAGTGCAACTCAGCTAAAATGAAAGTTATAGGCGAGTTTGAAAGTTAACAAACTCATTTATTCTGAGAGGTGTGAGAAATAAAATAAAAACATTTGAACAACAACACTAAGAAAGAAGAAAGCAACTACAAGCCACTGTTATTGCAAACCTCAGTTCTGCTTATTACCCAAATTATCGACACAAGGGACTGATCTACATCTACATCTACACGGATACTCTGCAGATCACATTCAAGTGCCTGGCAGAGGGTTCATCGAACCACCTTCACAATTCTCTATTATTCCAATCTCATATAGCGCGAGGAATGAATGAACACCTATATCTTTCCGTACGAGCTCTGATTTCCCTTATTTTATCATGGTGATCGTTCCTCCCTCAGTAAGTGGGTGTCAACAAAATGTTTTCGCATTCGGAGAAGAAGATTGGTGACTGGAATTTCATGAGAAGATTTCGTCGCAACGAAAAACGCCTTTCTTTTAATGATTTCCAACCCAAATCCTGTATCATTTCTGTGACACTCTATCCCATATTTAGTGATAATACAATCGACCTACACGAATGAGTGAGCTACCGCCGTGGCAAATATACCGGACAGAAGCGGTCTTAGCCCAATACGGCCAATCTGACTCAGGATTTCCGTGGCTTCCGTAAATAATTAGAGACAATTTCTCTTATTTTACTGCAGTTCTTCCTTCGATTTACGCTTCGTTACAATCTCTGTCCTCAATAACATCTTAATCTACGATCGGTAAGTAGTCGATAGTCTTGGATAATGTAGGCCAGAGAAATGTCGAGGTTCAAAACTACACCCCTAATATTAACACCCCGAAGGCAGCACTGTAAGAAACAATTTGTGGCCGTAGTATTTAAAACAACAACAAACAGGAGCAACTCGTAGTTAAAGCCTCTTAGGAGCAACCGCCTAAAGAGCTGTGGTAAAGTAATTTTTTCAGTAATATCTTACACAATTTAATGTCTAATGAAGCATTTAGGATATTTTCCATATGGTTTTAAATATGGCATCCAGATTTTTATGACTGTTGATATTAATCGATGTGTTTCTCAAAGAGGTAGAAGCTAGTCAAAAGGCTGCTCCTCAAAATGACAGTTAATGTATCAAAGATTTGGGGACGTGGCCGATGCAGAATATAGCTATTATGGGTATCTAGAAAGCTCAACTAAGTGAGCCTAAGAGAGTTGTTACGGAGATTACTCCTCGGCACTGGAGACTTACTCAGTTTACAAAGGACTGA